>NC_068424.1:68933598-69108598 GCF_023373465.1 Oncorhynchus keta
AGATTCCCAGTCTGTGTGTTTGAGGGAGAGATTCCCAATCTGCGTGTTAGAGGGAGAGATTCCCTGTCTGTGTGTTAGAGGGAGAGATTCCCAGTCTGTGTGTTAGAGGGAGAGATTCCCAGTCTCTGTGTTAGAGGAAGAGATTCCCAGTCTGTGTGTTAGAGGGAGGGATTCCCAGTCTATGAGTTAGAGGGAGAGATTCCCAGTCTCTGTGTTATAGGGAGAGATTCCCAGTCTGTGTGTTAGAGGAAGATATTCCCAGTTTGTGTGTTAGAGGGAGAGATTCCCAGTATGTGTGTGAGAGGGAGAGATTCCCAGTCTCTGTGTTAGAGGAAGAGATTCCCAGTCTGTGTGTTAGAGGGAGGGATTCCCAGTCTATGAGTTAGAGGGAGAGATTCCCAGTCTGTGTGTTAGAGGGAGAGATTCCCAATCTGCGTGTTAGAGGGAGAGATTCCCTGTCTGTGTGTTAGAGGGAGAGATTCCCAGTATGTGTGTGAGAGGGAGAGATTCCCAGTCTCTGTGTTAGAGGAAGAGATTCCCAGTCTGTGTGTTTGAGGGAGGGATTCCCAGTCTATGAGTTTGAGGGAGAGATTCCCAGTCTGTGAGTTAGAGGGAGAGATTCCCAGTCTGTGTGTTAGAGGGAGAGATTCCCAATCTGCGTGTTAGAGGGAGAGATTCCCAGTCTGTGTGTTAGAGGAAGATATTCCCAGTCTATGTGTTAGAGGAAGAGATTCCCAGTTTGTGTGTTGGAGGGAGAGATTCCTGGTATGTGTGTTAGAGGGAGAGATTCCCAGTCTCTGTGTTAGAGGAAGAGATTCCCAGTCTGTGTGTTAGAGGGAGGGATTCCCAGTCTGTGTGTTAGAGGGAGAGATTCCCAGTCTGTGAGTTAGAAGGAGAGATTCCCAGTCTATGAGTTAGAGGGAGAGATTCCCAGTCTGTGAGTTAGAAGGAGAGATTCCCAGTCTGTGTGTTAGAGGAAGAGATTCCCAGTCTGTGTGTTAGAGGAAGAAATTCCCAGTCTGTGTGTTAGAGGGAGAGATTCCCAGTCTGTGTGTTAGAGGGAGAGATTCCCAATCTGCGTGTTAGAGGGAGAGATTCCCCGTCTGTGTGTTAGAGGAAGATATTCCCAGTCTGTGTGTTAGAGAAAGAGATTCCCAGTTTGTGTGTTAGAGGGAGAGATTCCCGGTATGTGTGTTAGAGGGAGAGAATCCCAGTATGTGTGTTAGAGGAAGAGATTCCCAGTCTGTGTGTTAGAGGGAGAGATCCCCAGTCTGTATGTTAGAGGGAGCGATTCCCAGTCTGTGTGTTAGAGGGAGAGATTCCCAGTCTGTGTGTTAGAGGGAGGAATTCCCAGTCTGTGTGCTAGAGGGAGAGAACGGGGAGAACACTTTGACCGATCTGGAGTAGATACTTGTGTAGGGGAGTTACATTTGAGTGATCATATTTGGAGTCTTTTTCTGTTCTCGTGCATCTGTCACTGAGGATGTGTCGAGTAGCAGGAATGAGCTTTTTGTTTACATCATTCATTTACATCATTCTGTGAAACAGAGTAAGATGCACAATGTCTGTTCTCTTTTACAGTTAGACCTTTAGTCTCCAGTGCTACCAATCCCCCCCCTCTCTCTTTTTCCTTCCCATGTTCCTTCTCTCCATCTCACTTCTCCCCTCCCTTTCCCTCTCTTCCCTCCCTCTCCCCCTTATTTTCTCTTCTCCTCCTTTTATCCTTAACATCTGCCCTTCCTTCCCCCCCTCTCTGTTCCCCACCTCTCCCAAACCCAGCTGGTAGCCCCAATGCTAACATCATTATAGAGTATATTGTGGGTAACTAGTCTTTATCTCAGCAGGAAACAGCAACTGCAGTAAAGAAGAGGAGAAAAGTACTCAGCCAACCAGTCAGCCAGTTAGGAAGCCAGTCAGTTAGTCAGGTAGTTAGTAAGCCAGTCAGTCTGTCAGGTAGTTAGTAAGCCAGTCAGTCTGTCCGTCAGTTAGTCCGCCACTCAGTCAGTCAGCCACTCAGTCAGTCAGTCAGTCAGTCATCCACTCAGTGAATCAGCCAGTCAGTAAGCCACTCGGTCAGCCACTCAGTCAGCCAGTCAGTCAGTTCACTGTATCAGTCGCCCTTTATGAGAGCATCAAACTGGTTGTTTCTCTCCAGCAGTGGACCAGGACAGTTGGAGTTGAGCTCTAATCCATATAGGTCTATGGCTGAGCCCCAGCCACTCTCAATCTGAACAGGAGGACACACATGTAGTCCTAGTATTACAGCTTACAAAGCCAGCTGGTGCTACCTAAACTGAACAAAAAATACAAGCCCAACATGTAAAGTGTTGGTCCCATGTTTCATGAGCTGAAATAAAAGTTCCCAGAAATGTTCCATATGCACAAAAAGCTTATTTCTCTCAAATGTTGTGAACAAATGTGTTTACATCCCTGTTAGTGAGCATTTCTCATTTACCAAGATAATCCATCCACCTGACAGGTGTGGCATATCAAGAAGCTGATTAAACAGCATGATTATTACACAGGAGCACTTTGTGCTGGGGACAATAAAAGGCCTCTCTAAAATGTGCAGTTTTGCCACACAACACAATACCACAGATATCTTAAGTTTTGAGGGAGCGTGCAATTTGCATGCTGAATGCAGGAATGTCAACCAGAGCTATTGCCAGATAATTGACTGTTCATTTCTCTACCATAAGCTGCCTCCAAAGTCGTTTTAAAGAATTTGGCAGCACATCCAACCGGCCTCACAACCGCAAACCCATTTTAACCACACCAGCCCAGGACCTCCACATCCGGCTTCTTCACCTGTGGGATCGTCTGAGACCAGCCACCCAGACAGCTGATGAAACTGTGGGTTTGCACAACCATTATTCTGCACAAAATGTCAGAAACGGTCTCAGGGAAGATCATCTGTGTGCTCCTCGTCCTCACCAGGGTCTTAACCGACTAAAGTAGGCAAATGCTCACCTTCCATGGCCACTGGCACACTGGAGAAGTGTGCTCTTCACGGATGAATCCCGGTTTCAGCTGTACAGGGCAGATGGCAAACAG
Organism: Oncorhynchus keta; assembly: GCF_023373465.1. Classification (NCBI taxonomy): domain Eukaryota; kingdom Metazoa; phylum Chordata; class Actinopteri; order Salmoniformes; family Salmonidae; genus Oncorhynchus; species Oncorhynchus keta. The sequence continues at coordinate 68,936,653 of NC_068424.1, forward strand.
TGTGTGTGGCGTTGTGTTGGTGAGTGATTTGCGGATGTCAACGTAGTGATCATAGTGCCCCATGGTGGCGGTGGGGTAATATTATGGGCAGGCATAAGCTACGGACAACAAACACAATTTAATTTTATCGATGGCAATTTGAAAGCACAGAGATACCGTAATGAGATCCTGAGGCCCATTGTCGTGTCATTCACCCGCCGCCATCACCTCATGTTTCAGTATGATAATGCATGGCCCTGTGTCGCAAGGATCTGTACACAATTCCTAGAAGCTGAAAATGTCCTAGTTCTTCCATGGACTGCCTAATCACCAGACATGGCACTCATTGAGCATGTTTGGGATGCTCTGCATTTATGTGTACAACAGCGTGTTCCAGGTCCCACCAATATCCAGCAACTTTGCACAGCCATTGACGAGGAGAGGGACAACATTCCACAGGCCACAATCAACAGCCTGATCAACTCGATGAGAAGGAGATGTGTCGCGCTGCATGAGGAAAATGGTGGTCACCCCAGATACTGACTGGTTTTCTGATCCATGCCCCTACTTTTTTTTAAGGTGTCTGTGACCAACAGATGCATATCTGTATTCCCAGTCATGTGAAATCCATAGTTTAGGGCCTAATGAATTATATTTCAATTGACTGATTTCCTTATATGAACTGTAACTCAGTAAAATCTTAGAAATTGTTGCATGTTGCATTTATATTTTTGTTCAGTGTAGATCGATCTGTTTGTGAATAGCTTTACAGTAGGTATCCAGATCATTGCTGGTCGGATGACGTTTCTGCCAGACAGAGATGCTAGGCTTGTTATGGAGATGGTATGGTAACCAGTGATCATGCTGCGAGACTGGGTTACGTCCCAAATGGTACCCTATTTCTTTCATAGTGCACTACTTTTGACCAGAGCCTATGGTAATCTAGTCAAAAGTAGTGCACTATAAAGGGAATAGGGTATCATTTGGGACAGCCGGGGCCCCTCTCCCTTGTGAGAAGGATAAGGAGGATACAGATATCTGAGGCTGTAACCAGACAAGATAAAATAACCAGCATCAGTCTCTATATCAGAGGAACTGATTGTTCTGCTTCGTGTTATATGTGCTGGCCATGTAATATGTGCTGACCATGTAATATGTGCTGACCATGTAATATGTGCTGACCATGTTATATTTGCTGACCATGTTATGTGTGCTGGCCATGTAATATGTGCTGGCCATGTTATATGTGCTGACCATGTTATATGTGCTGACCATGTTATATGTGCTGACCATGTTATATGTGCTGACCATGTAATATGTGCTGACCATGTTATATGTGCTGACCATGTTATATGTGCTGACCATGTTATATGTGCTGGCCATGTAATATGTGCTGACCATGTTATATGTGCTGACCATGTAATATGTGCTGACCATGTTATATGTGCTGACCATGTAATATGTGCTGGCCATGTTATATGTGCTGACCATGTAATATGTGCTGACCATGTTATATGTGCTGACCATGTAATATGTGCTGACCATGTAATATGTGCTGACCATGTTATATGTGCTGACCATGTAATATGTGCTGGCCACGTTATATGTGCTGACCATGTTATATGTGCTGACCATGTTATGTGTGCTGGCCATGTTATATGTGCTGACCATGTTATGGGTGCTGGCCATGTTATATGTGCTGACCATGTTATATTTGCTGACCATGTTATGGGTGCTGGCCATGTTATATGTGCTGACCATGTTATGGGTGCTGACCATGTTATATGTGCTGGCCATATTATATGTGCTGACCATGTTATATGTGCTGACCATGTTATATGTGCTGACCATGTTATATGTGCTGGCCATGTAATATGTGCTGACCATGTTATATGTGCTGACCATGTTATGTGTGCTGGCCATGTTATATGTGCTGGCCATGTTATATGTGCTGACCATGTTATATGTGCTGACCATGTTATATGTGCTGACCATGTTATATGTGCTGACCATGTTATATGTGCTGACCATGTTATATGTGCTGACCATGTTATATTTGCTGACCATGTTATGTGTGCTGACCATGTTATGTGTGCTGACCATGTTATATGTGCTGACCATGTTATATTTGCTGACCATGTAATATGTGCTGACCATGTTATATGTGCTGACCATGTTATATTTGCTGACCATGTTATGTGTGCTGACCATGTTATGTGTGCTGACCATGTAATATGTGCTGACCATGTTATATTTGCTGACCATGTTATGTGTGCTGACCATGTTATATGTGCTGACCATGTTATATGTGCTGACCATGTTATGTGTGCTGACCATGTTATATTTGCTGACCATGTTATGTGTGCTGACCATGTTATATGTGCTGACCATGTTATATGTGCTGGCCATGTTATATGTGCTGGCCATGTTATATGTGCTGGCCATGTAATATGTGCTGACCATGTTATATGTGCTGACCATGTCATATGTGCTGACCATGTTATATTTGCTGGCCATGTAATATGTGCTGACCATGTAATATGTGCTGACCATGTAATATGTGCTGACCATGTTATATTTGCTGACCATGTTATGTGTGCTGGCCATGTTATATGTGCTGACCATGTTATATGTGCTGACCATGTTATATGTGCTGACCATGTTATATGTGCTGAACATGTTATATTTGCTGACCATGTTATGTGTGCTGGCCATGTTATATGTGCTGACCATGTTATATGTGCTGACCATGTTATATGTGCTGGCCATGTAATATATGCTGGCCATGTTATGTGTGCTGGCCATGTTATATGTGCTGACCATGTTATGGGTGCTGACCATGTTATGTGTGCTGACCATGTTATATGTGCTGACCATGTTATGTGTGCTGACCATGTTATATGTGCTGACCATGTTATGTGTGCTGGCCATGTTATGTGTGCTGGCCATGGTATATGTGCTGACCATGTTATGGGTGCTGACCATGTTATGTGTGCTGGCCATGTTATGTGTGCTGGCCATGTTATATGTGCTGACCATGTTATGTGTGCTGGCCATGTAATATGTGCTGACCATGTTATGTGTGCTGGCCATGTTATATGTGCTGGCCATGTAATATGTGCTGACCATGTTATGTGTGCTGGCCATGTAATATGTGCTGACCATGTTATGTGTGCTGGCCATGTTATATGTGCTGGCCATGTAATATGTGCTGACCATGTTATTTGTGCTGGCCATGTAATATGTGCTGACCATGTTATATGTGCTGACCATGTTATATGTGCTGGCCATGTTATATGTGCTGACCATGTTATATGTGCTGACCATGTTATATGTGCTGACCATGTTATGTGTGCTGGCCATGTTATGTGTGCTGACCATGTTATATGTGCTGACCATGTAATATGTGCTGGCCATGTAATATGTGCTGACCATGTTATGTGTGCTGGCCATGTAATATGTGCTGACCATGTTATGTGTGCTGGCCATGTAATATGTGCTGACCATGTTATGTGTGCTTGCCATGTAATATGTGCTGACCATGTTATATGTGCTGACCATGTTATATGTCCTGGCCATGTTATATGTGCTGACCATGTTATATGTGCTGACCATGTTATATGTGCTGGCCATGTTATATGTGCTGACCATGTTATATGTGCTGACCATGTTATATGTGCTGACCATGTTATATGTGCTGACCATGTAATATGTGCTGACCATGTTATGGGTGCTGGCCATGTAATATGTGCTGACCATGTAATATGTGCTGACCATGTTATATGTGCTGACCATGTTATGTGTGCTGGCCATGTAATATGTGCTGACCATGTAATATGTGCTGACCATGTTATGTGTGCTGGCCATGTTATATGTGCTGACCATGTAATATGTGCTGGCCATGTTATATGTGCTGACCATGTAATATGTGCTGACCATGTTATATGTGCTGGCCATGTTATATGTGCTGACCATGTAATATGTGCTGGCCATGTTATATGTGCTGACCATGTAATATGTGCTGACCATGTTATGTGTGCTGGCCATGTTATGTGTGCTGGCCATGTAATATGTGCTGACCATGTAATATATGCTGGCCATGTTATGTGTGCTGGCCATGTTATATGTGCTGACCATGTAATATATGCTGGCCATGTAATATGTGCTGACCATGTTATGTGTGCTGGCCATGTAATATGTGCTGACCATGTAATATATGCTGGCCATGTTATGTGTGCTGGCCATGTTATATGTGCTGGCCATGTAATATGTGCTGACCATGTAATATGTGCTGGCCATGTAATATGTGCTGACCATGTAATATGTGCTGACCATGTTATATGTGCTGACCATGTAATATGTGCTGACCATGTAATATGTGCTGACCATGTTATATGTGCTGGCCATGTTATATGTGCTGACCATGTAATATGTGCTGACCATGTAATATGTGCTGACCATGTAATATGTGCTGGCCATGTAATATATGCTGGCCATGTTATGTGTGCTGACCATGTTATATGTGCTGACCATGTTATATGTGCTGACCATGTAATATGTGCTGGCCATGTAATATATGCTGGCCATGTTATGTGTGCTGGCCATGTTATATGTGCTGACCATGTAATATGTGCTGACCATGTAATATGTGCTGACCATGTTATATGTGCTGACCATGTAATATGTGCTGGCCATGTAATATATGCTGGCCATGTTATGGGTGCTGGCCATGTTATATGTGCTGACCATGTAATATGTGCTGGCCATGTAATATATGCTGGCCATGTTATGGGTGCTGGCCATGTTATATGTGCTGGCCATGTAATATGTGCTGGCCATGTAATATGTGCTGGCCATGTTATATGTGCTGACCATGTAATATGTGCTGGCCATGTAATATGTGCTGGCCATGTAATATGTGCTGGCCATGTAATATGTGCTGGCCATGTAATATGTGCTGGCCATGTTATATGTGCTGGCCATGTAATATGTGCTGACCATGTAATATGTGCTGGCCATGTTATATGTGCTGGCCATGTAATATGTGCTGGCCATGTTATATGTGCTGGCCATGTAATATGTGCAGATAATCCACTCATGTTCCAGCAGCGATATGTCACAGACACACACACACAAAAAAAACACACTCACACAGACACACACACACTGCTGTTATTCGCCAGATTTATTTCCATCACCGTCTATTTTTAGCTGCCTTTGTATTTTTTGACATATCATAAATACTTTGACTGTAATTGACTGAGGACATTTAGAATGTATGTCTTTCTCCCGACCTACGTCATTGGTCCTCAAGTAGGAGAGAACCGATGTAGGCTCCCATGGAAGACTATTGTATCCAATTGTTACTGTTCCTACGGTGTTCTTCTATAGACGTTGCAGGAGCATATTTGACATTTGGAGTGAGAGCTCATAAATATGTCAGAAATGTTCAACCCAGGCTTGTTTGGGTTCACGGGTGTATGATGCCTGCTAGGAAGGGGATGCTGATGTCAGTTAATGTTAGAATGTGGTGGCCATTTGAGAGGTCAGATGGCGCTGGTGGATTGAATCTCTGTGTGACCCGCCTTATATACACAATTTCTTCACTAGAATCCTTGTCAATCAATTGCATCACAATGGTGATGACAACATCCTATTTCCATCTAGCTTAGTGATCAGGGCCTATTGTGGTCCTGTCACAACATGTATGTCGGAGACTCTATGTTCTAAGAGCTTTCAATGGCTGTCTATATGGTCTAGTCTAGATAATGGCTGTCTTTATGGTCTCGTCTAGATAATGGCTGTCTTTATGGCCTAGTCTAGATAACGGCTGTCTATATGGTCTAGTCTAGATAATGGCTGTCTTTATGGTCTAGTCTGGATAACGGCTGTCTATATGGTCAAGTCTAGATAATGGCTGTCTATATGGTCTAGTCTAGATAATGGCTGTCTTTATGGTCTAGTCCAGATAACGGCTGTCTATATGGTCTAGTCTAGATAATGGCTGTCTATATGGTCTAGTCTAGATAATGGCTGTCTATATGATCTAGTCTAGATAATGGCTGTCTTTATGGTCTAGTCTAGATAACGGCTGTCTATATGGTCTAGTCAAGATAATGGCTGTCTATATGATCTAGTCTAGATAATGGCTGTCTTTATGGTCTAGTCTGGATAACGGCTGTCTATATGGTCTAGTCTAGATAATGGCTGTCTATATGGTCTAGTCTAGATAATGGCTGTCTTTATGGTCTAGTCTAGATAATGGCTGTCTATATGGTCTAGTCTAGATAATGGTTGTCTATATGATCTAGTCTAGATAATGGCTGTCTTTATGGTCTAGTCTAGATAACGGCTGTCTATATAGTCTAGATAATGGCTGTCTTTATGGTCTAGTCTAGATAATGGCTGTCTTTATGGTCTAGTCCAGATAATGGCTGTCTTTATGGTCTAGTCCAGATAATGGCTGTCTATATGGTCTAGTCTAGATAATGGCTATCTTTATGGCCTAGTCTAGATAATGGTCCGTGGTTCCTACCCTCTATCCCCCTCTCCCCTCCTCGTCTTCTCCCTTTCTTTTTGTCTCCATGATTCCTCAAGATCAGAAGGGTTTAAAAACCGAGGGACCATGTATTGATGAGTCAGACTGGGTGATTAATATCTGCCTGTTTGTGTGTGTGTGTGTGTGTGTGTGTGTGTGTGTGTGTGTGTGTGTGTGTGTGTGTGTGTGTGTGTGTGTGTGTGTGTGTGTGTGTGTGTGTGTGTGTGTGTGTGTGTGTGTGTGTGTGTGTGTGTGTGTGTGTGAGCGTGTGTGTGTGTGTGCCTGGGCTAGTTATCTATACCTATCACAATCCTACCAGTCCACGTCTTCTTCTGCTTTTGGAGGGTGAGTCAGAGATGGTTGGCATCGCAAAACACAACAATAGGGCCAAATAGAAGGACAACACCATAGCTGTACGATAGAACTGGACCTGCCTTTGAATATGACACATCCTTTGTATCTGACTAATATTCTGAAGAGTTACAGTGCCTTCAGAAAGTATTCATATTCCTTAACTTATTCCACATTTTGTTGTGTTACAGCCTGATTCCTAAATAGATTTTTTTCTCACACAACAGCACATAACAAGGTGAAAACTTGGAACTTAGAAATGAACTTAGAAATGCTTGCAAATGTATTGAAAATGAAATGCAGAAACATATCATTTACATAAGTATTAAGACCTCTGATGTTAGAATAACCTTTGGCAGTGATTACAGCTATGAGTCTTTCTGGGTAAGTCTCCAAGTGTCACATCCTGACCTTCGTTCCTTTTGTATGTCTCTGTTTTAGTTTGGTCAGGGCGTGAGTTGGGATGGGCATTCTATGTTTTTGTTCTGTGTTTTGTATTTCTGTGTTTGGCCTGGTATGGTTCCCAATCAGAGGCAGCTGTCAATCGTTGTCTCTGATTGAGAACCATACTTAGGTAGCCTGTGTTCCCACTATGATTTGTGGGTGTTTGTTTTCTGTTTAGTATATGTCACCTTACAGAACTGTTTTGTTTCTTCCATTCACTTTGTTATTTTGTTTTGTGTGTTCAGTGCTAATAAAGTAACATGGACACTTACCATGCTGCATTTTGGTCCGATCTTTCCGACTCCTCCTCAGGCGACGAAGAGATTCGTAATAGAAACACCCACCAACCAAGGACCAAGCAGCGTGGTATCGAGCAGCAGCGTTCTCTGGACTCATATCGCCGCCCCAAGGAAGAACTGGAGGCAGCGAGAGCTGAGCGGCGGCGATATGAGGAGGCAGCACGGCAGCACGGCAGCGCGACAGACACGAGTGGCAGCCCCCAAGAATTTTTGGGGGGGTGGCACATGGGGAGTGTGGCGGAGTCAGGTTGGAGACCTGAGCCCACTCCTCGTGCTTGCCGAAAGCAGCGTTGTACGGGTCAGGCACCGTGTTATGCGGTGGTGCGCACAGTGTCGCCAGTACGCGCTTATAGTCCAGAGCGCTATAGGCCAGCCCCACGCAAGTGCCATGCGAGAGTGGGCATCCAGCCAGGGCGTGTTGTGCCGGCTCAGCGTGTCTGGTCTCCGATACACCGTTTCGGCCCAGGGTATCCTGTGCCGACTCTGTGTGCTGTGTCTCCGGGGTGCTGGGAGGGTGCAGTGCATCCTATGCCTGCGCTCCGCCCATGCCGGGTGAATGTGGGCATTGAGCCTAAGGAATAGGTGAGAGTAGTATGCATCAGATCTCCAGTGCTCACCCACAGCTCGATTCAACCTGTGCCTGCACTCTGGATGGTCCGGGCTAAAGTGGTCATCCAGCCTGGAGGAGTGGTGCCAAGGCTGCGCACCAGCGCTCCAGTGCTCCCCCACAGCCCGGTCCATCCGGTGCCTCCTCCATGCACTAGGCCTACTGTAGGTCTCCCCAGCCTGGTGGGTCCTGTGGCAGCCCCACGCACCAGGCTGTCTCTCCGTCTGTCCCTCCAGGTTCGCCCGTCTGTCCTGAGCTGCCAGAGCCGCCCGTCTGTCCTGAGCGGCCAGAGCCACCCGTCTGTCCTGAGCGGCCAGAACCGCCCGTCTGTCCTGAGCGGCCAGAGCCGCCATCTGTCCTGAGCGGCCAGAGCCGCCCGTCTGTCTTGAGCGGCCAGTGCCGCCCGTCTGTCCTGAGCTGCCCGTCTGTCCTGAGCGGCCAGAGCCGCCCGTCTGTCCTGAGCGGCCAGAGCCGCCCGTCTGTCCTGAGCGGCCAGAGCCGCCCGTCTGTCCTGAGCGGCCAGAGCCGCCCGTCTGTCCTGAACTGCCCGGAGCCGCCCGTCTGTCCTGAGCTGGCCGGAGCCGCCCGTCTTTCCTGAGTCGCCAGAGCCGCCCGTCTGTCCTGAGCGGCCAGAGCCGCCCGTCTGTCCTGAGGGGCCAGAGCCGCCCGTCTGTCCTGAGCTGCCAGAGCCGCCCGTCTGTCCTGAGGGGCCAGAGCCGCCCGTCTGTCCTGAGCTGCCAGAGCCGCCCGTCAGTCAGGAGCTGCCAGAGCTGCCCGTCAGTCATGAGCTGCCAGAGTCGCCCGCCTGTCCGACGCTGCCAGAATCTCCGGTCTATTCGGGGCCCGCTGCAAGAGTCCCCAGTCCGAGGTCGGCGGCGAGGGGCGCCGCTCCAAGGGCACCACTTAAGTGGGCCAAGACTATGGTGGAGTGGGGTCCACGTCCCGCGCCAGAGCCACCACCGCGGACAGATGCCCACCCAGACCCTCCCCTATGGGTTTAGGTTTAGCGGCTGGATTCCGCACTTTTGGGGGAGGGTACTGTCACGTCCTGACCTTAGTTCCTTTTGTATGTCTCTGTTTTAGTTTGGTCAGGGCGTAAGTTGGGGTGGGCATTCAATGTTTTTGTTCTATGTTTTGTATTTCTGCTTTTGGCCTGGTATGGTTCCCAATCAGATGCAGCTGTCAATCGTTGTCTCTGATTGAGAACCATACTTAGGTAGCCTGTGTTCCCACTATGATTTGTGGGTGGTTGTTTTCTGTTTAGTATATGTCACCTTACAGAACTGTTTTGTTTCTTCCATTCACTTTGTTATTTTGTTTTGTGTGTTCAGTGCTAATAAAGTAACATGGACACGAACCACGCTGCATATTCGTCCGATCCTTCCTACTCCTCCTGAGACGATGAAGAGATTCGTAACACCAAGGGCTTCACTAGAATCCTTGTGAGTGAATTGCATCACCATGATAATGACAACATCCCGTTCCTTTGTACATCTTGATTGTAAAATATTTGCACATTATTATTTTTACAATTCTTCAAGCTCTGTCAATTTGGTTGTTGATTATTGCTAGACGGACATTGTCTTGCCATAGATTTTCAAGCCAATTTAGTCAAAGCTGTAACTAGGCCACTCAGGAACATTCTCTGCCGTCTTGGTAAGCAACTCCAGTGTATATTTGGCCTTATATTTTAGGTTATTGTCCTGCTGAAAGGTGAATTCGTCTTCCAGTGTCTGTTGGAAAGCAGACTGAACCAGGTTTCCTCTAGGATTGTGCCTGTGCTTAGCTCTATTCCGTTTCTTTTTATTCTAAAAAAACTATAGTCCTTGACGATGACAAGTGTACCCATAACATGATGCAGCCACCACCATGCTTGAAAATATGAAGATTGGTACTCTTTGCCCCAAACATAACACTTTGTATTCAGGACATAGTTAATTTCTTTGCCACATTTTTAGCAGTTTTACTTTAGTGCCTTATTGCAAACAAGCATGTTTTTGAATATTTTTTATTCTGTACAGGCCTCTTTATTTTCACTCTGTCATTTAGGTTAGTATTGTGGAGTAACTACAATGTTGTTGATCCATCCTCAGTTTTCTTCGATCACAACCATTAAACTCTGTAACTGTCTCATGGTGAAATCCCTGAGCGGTTTCCTTCCTTTCCGACAACTGAGTTAGGAAGGACCTTGTATCTTTGTAGTGACTGTATTGATACACCATCCAAAGTGTCATTAATAACTTTTTTACCCATCTAGCAATAGGTACCCTTCGTTGAGAGGCACTGGAAATCCTCCCTGGTCTTTGTGGTTGAATCTGTGTTTGAAATTCACTGCTCGACTAAGAGACCTTTCAGATAATTGCATGTGTGGGGTACAGAGATGAGGCAGTCCTTCAAAAATCGTGTGTTAAACACTATTATTGCACACAGAGTGAGTCTAAGCGACTTATTATGTAACTTGTTGAGCACATTTTTACTCCTGAACTTATCTAGGCTTACCATAACAAAGGGGTTGACTCATTTTATATTAATTTGTAATCATTTCTAAAAACATAACTACACGTTCACATTATGGGGTATTGTGATGTCATTAAGGGTTATTGTGATGTCATTAAGGGTTATTGTGATGTCATTATGGGGTATTGCGTGTAGGCAGTGACACATAGTCTCAATGTAATCCATTTTAAATTCAGGCTGTAACACAACAAAATGTAGCCTTAGGTCAAAAGAAAACAGGCTTTTCTTTGCACCACAACATAACCTCTGGGAAAAGACCAGTGAGTGAGTAGCCTAATGGGCAATGTACAGACCAGACCTGCATGATCATCAAAGGGAGTGTATACTAACAAGATTTAGGAACATAATTCAGTAGATTCTGTCGCTCCGCCCCTCACATCCTTTTGAGGGAGACCTCCAAGAACCTTATTGAAAAAATATCTCACATCCATTCACATTATGGGGAACGGCAGTAGGCTACACACACTGTAGTTAGATCATTCTGTGCTCTTAAGCCTGGTAATAACCATGCGGGGCTTCGAGTACCGTTTGTGTATGAAAAGACTGACGAAATCGGATTGCTTAAGCCTCTTTGGGTAAATACCGAAATCGATCGAATGCCGGATTTTACAGACCACTGCTGGATGATGTCGCGCGGTCCTTGACACTGATCCTAATCCTCGAATGCGGGAGAGAAAATGTGGAAAGAGGAATATGACGTTCATTTCGACTTTCTTCTCGATCTCCTGTGAGTCTTTTCCTCTGATTCCCATCACAGTAAAATTATTCTGACGTTTTCTTCAGTCAGAATGAGATTGTGCGAGAGTGTGCTGTATTTTTAATTTGCATATTGAGCCGTTCCGTTTTGACACAGCAGTTATAAATCAACTAAACATTGATTTGCGACTATTCAGTATGAATAGTATGAAAATTATGCTACTTTAAGTATAGTTGAGATAATTTTGACAATAGCTTATTTTTCTGTATGGTTTGAACTTTGGCCAGTTTAAACGGTTTTGTAATGCTGATCGATGATCTCTGTTGATCAATGAACCATCTCTGTTGATCTTGCCACATGTTGCTCACTTTCATTGGAGACTGGCAACAAAGTTGTTCAACATGCCCCTAGGAACTAACAAGTTACTCTGTTTTTTTTTTTACAGTGACTATAATTCCTATGCTTTTATCAGTTATTGTCACTGCTGTATAGTGTAGTGCAGCATCAGTGAATGTTGTTATTTTAGAAGTGTTTGTGTTTTGAATAACAGAATGGGACCGAGGGAGCAGTAGGTTATGCATGATCCAGAGTCCTTGGTGTTAATCCCTCAAGACATCCTTGCACAGAGGATGTCAGTGAAGCCTCAGGAGATGATCTGTCACAGTTATGAAACACACACACACTACTCATAAATAACACACACACACCCATTTACTCACATAATAGGTGTTTTGGACTTTAGTCACATTAACTCATACTGGATGCGTAATTCCAAAATTGCAATATTTTGGCAATAGAGTGTGACCCCCACTTACACACACATCCACACACGCACACACCCCTCGTGCCCTTTACCTGACACTCCCTTGCAGGCCCAGGGGTGGATGGCACCCAACACAACTGGGAGAGAGAGATTACCATGTGAGTCACAGGCATGCAGCCTCATGCTCTAACTATACCCAGCGCCAGGGCATGGGAACACACACACAGGCACATACAGTTTCACTATTAAACATTGGCTGACTATTCAGGACTTAAGGGAAAATCTAATCAACATCTACTCAAATGCATTTGCATAGTTACAATGAAAGGTCCATGTGCATTTCACTTTGCTCAAGATAAAGTAGCAGAATCCACATTGAGTGGCTGTGAGTCAGGGCTGCATCCCAAATGGCAACCTATTCCCTAAATAGAGCACTAGTTTCTGGCCCTGTTCAAAAGTAGTGCATTATATAGGGAATAGGGTGCCATTTGGGACTCTGTGTGTGTGTGTGTGTGTGTGTGTGTGTGTGTGTGTGTGTGTGTGTGTGTGTGTGTGTGTGTGTGTGTGTGCGTGCGTGCGTGCGTGCGTGCGTGCGTGCGTGTGTTGGGGGGGGCTTTGCAAACGGGGGATCCCTGGATTGCTGTGACCCACGGCCTGTCATGTTGTTCATTATTCAGGACGTACCATGTTTTTTGTGAATATACATGTGGTAAGACTTAGGCATGGTGTAATGTAGGGAGAAGGATAGGCACTGCATCTGTTAGATATAGAGGAAGACAATGTGTTACTAGAGGCAGGTTTGGGCATAATTCTATCCTTGTGGTACTCTGGTTTTTGCTGACGGCACGCTGTCTGAAGTGAGGGTTGTGGGTAATTGTGATGTAAAGACATCAAACTGAGAGGGGCTGTAATTGTGCCTGCATATACTGTAGCCTAGCGGTTAAGCGCTTTGGACAAGTAACCAAAAGGTTGCTGGTTCGAATCTCCAAGCCAACTAGTTGAAGAATCTGTCAATGTGCCCTTGAGCAAGGCATTTCACCCTAATTGCTAATGTAAGTCGCTCTTGATAAGAGAGTCTGATAAATTACAAAAATGTTTAAAAAATAACAATGAATAGAATGTAAGGAGAGCAGTTATTTTGTTAATAGTTCCTTGTTTGTCTCAGGATAGATAAATAATAGTAGATCTTCCTTGTACAGAGGGAGGTATGAGTACCTATTCTAGTTTGGGGTTCCATCCTTGTGAGAGGCTTGTGCTGTGTTCTCGGCATGCTGTTGGCTGCAGTGAGGATTGTGGGTAATTGTGATAGAGGAGACATCAATTTGAGAGGGGTGGTAATTGCGCCCGTCGTCTCTCCTGTCAGGACACCGGGTTCCGCCGTCCGTCGTGACCACGGCAACCAACACATTACCGTGCCGCAGCGTATTGAATTTAGGAAGTAACGCAATTGCTCTAATCAGATTCTGCAGAAAAATGTTAATCATCTATAGAGAGAAAGTTGACTATGTCAAAGAGACACACAAAATGATAGGGACACATGGTCTGGTTGAGGCCTGTGATGTTTGTATTTAGTACTATTTCAGTAGTGATTGTTTAGAAGGTTTTATGTGTTTTGGTTAGAGTGATAGAGCTATGTAGGAATGGCTATGTTTCAGATAAGCTATCTTTGTGTCTTCAGAGGATTTTATATTATTGAATCAGGGTTATATGAGAGAAAGCAATCTTATGTTGATATTATTTAATATTGTATCTATCTGTTTATGCTTGTCTAGTGAAAAGGTTCTTGAAATTGGAGTTTATAGCTCCCAAATATCCTCACATTCTATGTTTTCATCATCATGACTGTCAGTGATCATGCTAGGGTTATGTAGAAGACTCATATGAAGGTTGCTCACACTAGGGCACTGTTCTGTGGGGCAGGTAGGTGCCCTACTATACGCTCAATAAGGCTGTCTGTCATGTGTGTCCTCTTCAGTGATGCCAACCTTCTCACGGGCGTGCTGTCGGACTCAGAGTCGGAGCTGGGCGGCCTGGAGCAGCTGGAGAGAAGCAGCACGGAAACCCTGGCCAACGGTTGCCGTGCCGACTGCGATGCTGCCAAACGCCTGGCCAAGCGTCTGTTCTACCTGGAGGGCTTCAGACGCTGCGACGTGGCACGCCACCTGGGCAAGAAGTGGGTTTCAGGCACAAACACAAGACCAACCAACCACACACACACACACACACACAAGACCAACCACACACACAAGACCAAACACACACACACACACACTGTCATTCAGTTCCACATTGATACACATGCATATGTCTCACAGTGTTTATATTGTATTAATATGTATTTTGTATCATCTTAAATGTCACATCTCTTTCTCTCTCTCTCTCTCTCTCTCTCTCTCTCTCTCTCTCTCTCTCTCTCTCTCTCACTCCCAATCCCCCCTTCTCTTTCCCCCACTTTCTCCCGTCCCCCATTTCATTTCCCTCTGTCCATCCTGCAGTAACGACTTCAGCCAGCTGGTGGCGTCAGAGTACCTCAGCTTCTTTGACTTCTCTGGCCTGTCATTGGACAAGGCCCTGAGGTAAGACCAGTCAGCACTATTCTCACATTACTGTTCACAACATAATAATAATAATATATAATAATATTAGCCTAACAGCCTTTCTCTGAGTATAGAGCTGTAGTGTGTCTCTATTTTGCAATACAGTCAACTGTCACCTCCTGGTATACCATGATTTGGGACTGTCTTGAATGCATGTATTAAACACAGCATGCGGATATTTAAAGTATATTAACATGTTTGTATTGGGAGTGGTGAACCACAGTTACACTGAGTTTGCACTGAATGAATGTGCAATGTACTGTACTAATCTACTGTAGCCTTAGTCTTAAAATGCCATTGACGATTTCCGAACCAAAGTGAGGAAGCTTGTAAAAGGTTGTAGCCTGTAGCCTATATCACTGTGAGGACAAATACACTTTGTATTCTAGCCTGAAAACAATACTGCCTGCTCACTCGTTGGTCTTTGACCTAATTCTCAGGAACTTCCTGAAAGCCTTTCCTCTGATGGGTGAGACCCAGGAGAGAGAGAGAATCCTGGTCCACTTCTCTAAGAGGTTCTGTGTCTGCAACCCCACAGCCCTCGCCCCCGATGGCAAGGACAGATCCAAACGGGATGATGATGATGAAGAAGATGATGGTGATGATTATAATTAGGGTGGTGGGTAGGGTGGGGATAGGGCTGTGGCAGGCATGACATTTTGTCAGCCGGTTATTGTCTTGCAAATTACTGCCGATCTCAGGGTAATTGACCGTTAATTAACATAAACACATTTAGCATCTCCAGCAGGCCTCCACTCATACAAGCCGCTGATGCAGCATCACAATAAATCCATAATTTATTTTAGGCAGGCCTAAAGAAGCATTATGATATGAAGATGTGTTTCAGTAGAACAGAATATGAGTTGGCCTACTGTATGTTATCTGGCTATGCTCCATGCTGTAGGCTGTAGGCTTGTTCATTTAGCTGGCTAGATACTGTATGTTATCTGGCTGTGCTCCATGCTGTAGGCTATAGGCTTGTTCATTTAGCAGACTAGATACTGTATGTTATCTGGCTGTGCTCCATGCTGTAGGCTATAGGCTTGTTCATTTAGCAGACTAGATACTGTATGTTATCTGGCTATGCTCCATGCTGTAGGCTATAGGCTTGTTCATTTAGCTGGCTAGATACTGTATGTTATCTGGCTGTGCTCCATGCTGTAGGCTATAGGCTTGTTCATTTAGCAGACTAGATACTGTATGTTATCTGGCTGTGCTCCATGCTGTAGGCTATAGGCTTGTTCATTTAGCAGACTAGATACTGTATGTTATCTGGCTGTGCTCCATGCTGTAGGCTATAGGCTTGTTCATTTAGCAGACTAGATACTGTATGTTATCTGGCTGTGCTCCATGCTGTAGGCTGTAGGCTTGTTCATTTAGCAGACTAGATACTGTATGTTATCTGGCTGTGCTCCATGCTGTAGGCTATAGGCTTGTTCATTTAGCAGACTAGATACTGTATGTTATCTGGCTGTGCTCCATGCTGTAGGCTATAGGCTTGTTCATTTAGCAGACTAGATACTGTATGTTATCTGGCTGTGCTCCATGCTGTAGGCTGTAGGCTTGTTCATTTAGCAGACTAGATACTGTATGTTATCTGGCTGTGCTCCATGCTGTAGGCTATAGGCTTGTTCATTTAGCTGGATAGATACTGTATGTTATCTGGCTGTGCTCCATGCTGTAGGCTGTAGGCTTGTTCATTTAGCAGACTAGATACTGTATGTTATCTGGCTGTGCTCCATGCTGTAGGCTATAGGCTTGTTCATTTAGCTGACTAGATACTGTATGTTATCTGGCTGTGCTCCATGCTGTAGGCTATAGGCTTGTTCATTTAGCAGACTAGATACTGTATGTTATCTGGCTGTGCTCCATGCTGTAGGCTGTAGGCTTGTTCATTTAGCAGACTAGATACTGTATGTTATCTGGCTGTGCTCCATGCTGTAGGCTGTAGGCTTGTTCATTTAGCTGGCTAGATACTGTATGTTATCTGGCTGTGCTCCATGCTGTAGGCTATAGGCTTGTTCATTTAGCAGACTAGATACTGTATGTTATCTGGCTGTGCTCCATGCTGTAGGCTGTAGGCTTGTTCATTTAGCAGACTAGATACTGTATGTTATCTGGCTGTGCTCCATGCTGTAGGCTGTAGGCTTGTTCATTTAGCTGGCTAGATACTGTATGTTATCTGGCTGTTCTCCATGCTGTAGGCTATAGGCTTGTTCATTTAGCAGACTAGATACTGTATGTTATCTGGCTGTGCTCCATGCTGTAGGCTATAGGCTTGTTCATTTAGCTGGCTAGATACTGTATGTTATCTGGCTATGCTCCATGCTGTAGGCTATAGGCTTGTTCATTTAGCAGACTAGATACTGTATGTTATCTGGCTGTGCTCCATGCTGTAGGCTGTAGGCTTGTTCATTTAGCAGACTAGATACTGTATGTTATCTGGCTGTGCTCCATGCTGTAGGCTATAGGCTTGTTCATTTAGCTGACTAGATACTGTATGTTATCTGGCTGTGCTCCATGCTGTAGGCTATAGGCTTGTTCATTTAGCAGACTAGATACTGTATGTTATCTGGCTGTGCTCCATGCTGTAGGCTGTAGGCTTGTTCATTTAGCAGACTAGATACTGTATGTTATCTGGCTGTGCTCCATGCTGTAGGCTATAGGCTTGTTCATTTAGCAGACTAGATAGGCTTGCTCATTTTCATTTAGCAGACTAGATACTGTATGTTATCTGGCTTTGCTCCATGCTGTAGGCTGTAGGCTTGTTCATTTAGCAGACTAGATACTGTATGGTTCTGGCTGTGCTCCATGCTGTAGGCTGTAGGCTTGTTCATTTAGCAGACTAGATACTGTATGTTATCTGGCTGTGCTCCATGCTGTAGGCTGTAGGCTTGTTCATTTAGCAGACTAGATACTGTATGTTATCTGGCTGTGCTCCATGCTGTAGGCTATAGGCTTGTTCATTTAGCTGGCTAGATACTATATGTTATCTGGCTAGGCTCCATGCTGTAGGCTATAGGCTTGTTCATTTAGCTGGCTAGATACTGTATGTTATCTGGCTAGGCTCCATGCTGTAGGCTGTAGGCTTGTTCATTTAGCAGACTAGATACTGTATGTTATCTGGCTGTGCTCCATGCTGTAGGCTATAGGCTTGTTCATTTAGCTGGCTAGATACTGTATGTTATCTGGCTATGCTCCATGCTGTAGGCTATAGGCTTGTTCATTTAGCAGACTAGATACTGTATGTTATCTGGCTGTGCTCCATGCTGTAGGCTGTAGGCTTGTTCATTTAGCAGACTAGATACTGTATGTTATCTGGCTGTGCTCCATGCTGTAGGCTATAGGCTTGTTCATTTAGCTGACTAGATACTGTATGTTATCTGGCTGTGCTCCATGCTGTAGGCTATAGGCTTGTTCATTTAGCAGACTAGATACTGTATGTTATCTGGCTGTGCTCCATGCTGTAGGCTGTAGGCTTGTTCATTTAGCAGACTAGATACTGTATGTTATCTGGCTGTGCTCCATGCTGTAGGCTATAGGCTTGTTCATTTAGCAGACTAGATACTGTATGTTATCTGGCTGTGCTCCATGCTGTAGGCTGTAGGCTTGTTCATTTAGCTGGCTAGATACTGTATGTTATCTGGCTGTGCTCCATGCTGTAGGCTATAGGCTTGTTCATTTAGCAGACTAGATACTGTATGTTATCTGGCTGTGCTCCATGCTGTAGGCTGTAGGCTTGTTCATTTAGCAGACTAGATACTGTATGTTATCTGGCTGTGCTCCATGCTGTAGGCTGTAGGCTTGTTCATTTAGCAGACTAGATACTGTATGTTATCTGGCTGTGCTCCATGCTGTAGGCTGTAGGCTTGTTCATTTAGCAGACTAGATACTGTATGTTATCTGGCTGTGCTCCATGCTGTAGGCTGTAGGCTTGTTCATTTAGCAGACTAGATACTGTATGTTATCTGGCTGTGCTCCATGCTGTAGGCTGTAGGCTTGTTCATTTAGCTGGCTAGATACTGTATGTTATCTGGCTATGCTCCATGCTGTAGGCTATAGGCTTGTTCATTTAGCTGGCTAGATACTATATGTTATCTGGCTAGGCTCCATGCTGTAGGCTATAGGCTTGTTCATTTAGCTGGCTAGATACTGTATGTTATCTGGCTAGGCTCCATGCTGTAGGCTGTAGGCTTGTTCATTTAGCAGACTAGATACTGTATGTTATCTGGCTGCGCTCCATGCTGTAGGCTGTAGGCTTGTTCATTTAGCTGGCTAGATACTGTATGTTATCTGGCTGTTCTCCATGCTGTAGGCTATAGGCTTGTTCATTTAGCAGACTAGATACTGTATGTTATCTGGCTGTGCTCCATGCTGTAGGCTATAGGCTTGTTCATTTAGCAGACTAGATACTGTATGTTATCTGGCTTTGCTCCATGCTGTAGGCTGTAGGCTTGTTCATTTAGCAGACTAGATACTGTATGTTATCTGGCTGTGCTCCATGCTGTAGGCTGTAGGCTTGTTCATTTAGCTGACTAGATACTGTATGTTATCTGGCTGTGCTCCATGCTGTAGGCTCTAGGCTTGTTCATTTAGCTGGCTAGATACTGTATGTTATCTGGCTGTGCTCCATGCTGTAGGCTATAGGCTTGTTCATTTAGCTGGCTAGATACTGTATGTTATCTGGCTGTGCTCCATGCTGTAGGCTATAGGCTCGTTCATTTAGCTGGCTAGATACTGTATGTTATCTGGCTGTGCTCCATGCTGTAGGCTATAGGCTCGTTCATTTAGCTGGCTAGATACTGTATGTCATCTGGCTGTGCTCCATGCTGTAGGCTATAGGCTTGTTCATTTAGCTGGATAGATACTGTATGTTATCTGGCTGTGCTCCATGCTGTAGGCTGTAGGCTTGTTCATTTAGCAGACTAGATACTGTATGTTATCTGGCTGTGCTCCATGCTGTAGGCTATAGGCTTGTTCATTTAGCTGGATAGATACTGTATGTTATCTGGCTGTGCTCCATGCTGTAGGCTATAGGCTTGTTCATTTAGCAGACTAGATACTGTATGTTATCTGGCTGTGCTCCATGCTGTAGGCTGTAGGCTTGTTCATTTAGTAGACTAGATACTGTATGTTATCTGGCTGTGCTCCATGCTGTAGGCTGTAGGCTTGTTCATTTAGTAGACTAGATACTGTATGTTATCTGGCTGTGCTCCATGCTGTAGGCTGTAGGCTTGTTCATTTAGTAGACTAGATACTGTATGTTATCTGGCTATGCTCCATGCTGTAGGCTATAGGCTTGTTCATTTAGCAGACAATATATGCTTATAAGTCCGGTGCCATTATTTTATAGTAAGAAGAATATAATTGAACTTAACTGAACTGAACAAAATAGAAAGGATATTTTTCACATTCCGGAGCAAGTGTGCTTATGAAGTAGCTATGTTGAGCGTAAAAGTGATCATTTGAAACAGGTCCTATACGCTAGATCTCAGTTATTTGGCAACTTTAGTTGTGAATGATAAAAACCTTAGAATGTCAAACATATGGTCTGCATGATGCGACTACAGGCTATTGATGATTTGAGAAAGTCACATAAAAAGCCTACGCTCTGTTCCTTGCCTCAGGCTGCACAGCCGTTCTCTCTTCAAGTGATCATATTTCACTCATCAAATCAAATGTTATTGGTTGCATACATATATTTAGCAGATGTTATCCCAGGTGAAGCAGAATGCTTGTGTTTCTAGCTACAACAGTGCAGTTATGAGTACATCTTTTAAAATAAATACAGGCAAATCCCCAAAATACAAAAAAAGGAATGAAGAAATATCAGAACAAGCCATGTCAGAGTCAGGAATATTAATGTATACAGTGCATTCGGAAGTATTCAGACCCCTTGGCAATTGAATCCATTTTAGAATAAGGCTGTAATGTAACAAAATGTGGACAATGTCAAGGGGTCTGAATACTTTCCGAATGCACTGTATTAGAGCTTATGAATACGCATAGACCGATATATGAGCCCAAGACTGGAAAAAACGCTGAATTAAAAGAATGATTGTGCTGTTTTACAATACATAGCCCACCACATTTTGGAGTATAGGCTAGACCAATTATGTATCAAAGACATCTTAAATCGATGTTTTTTTAAATGTTTTTCTATCATGCGTAGTATGTGGTAGGTAGGCTATTAAGCTATGTATTGTATAACGGCACAATCATTCTTTTAATTCAGTGTTTTTTCCAGTCTTGGGCTCATATATCGGTCTATGTGTATTCATAAGCTCTAATACAGTGCATTCGGAAAGTATTCAGACCCCTTGACATTGTCCACATTTTGTTACATTACAGCCTTATTCTAAAATTGATTCAATTCTATTTTTTCCTCATAAATCTACACACAATGCCCAATAATGATGAAGCAAAAACAGGTTTTTAGTCATTTTTGCAAATGTAAAAACAAAACATGAAATATCACATTTACATAAGTATTCAGACCCTTTACTCAGTACTTTGTTGAAGCAACTTTGGCAGCAATTACAGCCTCGAGTCTTCTTGGGAATGACACTACAAGCTTGGCACATCTGTATTTGGGGAGATTCTTCCATTCTTCTCTGCAGATCCTCTCAAGTTGGATGGGGAGCATCGCTGCACAGCTATTTTCAGGTCTGATTGGGTTGAAGTCAGGGCTCTGGCTGGGCCATTCAAAGACTTGTCCCGAAGCCCCTACTGTGTTGTCTTGGCTGTGTGCTTAGGGTCGTTGTGAACCTTCGCCAAGTCCAAACTTCTTCCATTTAAGAATGATGGAGGCCACTGTGTTCTTGGGGCCTTCAATCCCCAGATCTGTGCCTTGACACAATCCTGTCTCGGACAATTCCTTTGACCTCATGGCTTGGTTTTTGCTCTGACATACACTGTCACCTATAGGACCTCATGTAGACAGGTTTGTGCCTTTCCAAATCATCTCCAATCAATTGAATTTATCACAGGTGGACTCCAATCAAGTTGTAAATACATCTCAAGGATGATAAATGGAAACAGGATGCAGCTGACCTCAAATTTGAGTGTCATATCAAAGGGTCTGAATACTTATGTAAATAAGGTATTTTGTTTTTTATACATTTACAAAAAATTCTAACAACCTGTTTTTGCTTTGTCATTGTGGGATATTGTATGTAGATTGATGAGATTATATTCTTTACATCCAGGTGCTTCTACACCTGCATTGCTTGCTTTTTGGGGTTTTAGGCTGGGTTTCTGTACAGCACTTTGAGATATCAGCTGATGTACGAAGGGCTATATAAATACATTTGATTTTGATTTGATTTGATTTTAGAATACGGCTGTAACGTAACAAAATGTGGAAAAGGGGAAGGGGTCTGAATACTTTCTGAATGCACGGTATGTGTATGGGTGTTTTTAACTAATCCTGACCTTACAAAGTGCTGCCCATTTTGTTGTGTTTGGCTTTGAAACAACGACCATGTTTTCCACTCAGTTTCAACCTGTTGTTGAACTTCCTTCTTCAAATTGATCATCACAGTCAGGTGAGTTTTTTAAAAGCATGATGATAACTGTTTGATGTGATTTTTATTTGCGTTTGCATTGTTGTCAGAGTGGTTTGAAGGACAATAGAGCTCTGAGTACCAGGCCATTAGCGACGTGAAGGTCGTTAACGAGTTGAGTACTACTAAAAACATGTTCTCTTCTTCTTCCAACAGACGGAGCCCATACGTTAACCTGCGCCTTAATGCTGCTCAACACTGATCTACATGGACACGTATGTACAGCTCTGTTATCAAACCTACAGTCTGTGAAGATAGATGGAAATCAATGTACAGGCAGGAGCCCCCAGAAATACTCATCAATCCTATTTGACATACAGCAGATCCCTGAGGAGTAGAGCCAAAACCCTGTCTAACATGACTCACGCACCAACACAATTGACGTAGAGAAACCTACTGTCGCGTCGGCTCATTGTATTTATGTATTTTGCTTGTCTGTCTTTGAGAATAAAAATAAAGCCCCCCTTAAGGCAGGCAACACCTGTTTAGAAGTGATGTGCTACAGCAACAATAGCTTCCCTCTCTGTCTCACTCTCTCTATATCTGTCTCTCTTCTACCTCTCTATTTCACTATCTCTCTGTTACCCTCCAGCTCAATCTCTCAATCTCCATCTCTGTTCTCCTCTGACCCACTTTCTGCCCTCTTTTTGTCCCGTCTTTCTGTCTCCTACTACTAAATACCACAGCACTATATACTAACTCTTATCCAGTGTTACTTTAACACATGCTCTCACAATTTAACTCTCTGTTCTTATATGTCTACTAACATATCCTCTCATGCTTCTAACATACTCTCTCAACCTCCTTCGTTTCTTCTCTTCTCCTCTCCTCTCATTCCCTCTATTGTCCTGCGTTCTGTCTGACCTCTGTGTGACCTCTGTGTAACCTCTGGCTGTCCTGCTCCGTAGGTGGTAAGTGGCTTTTAGCACTAACCTCTTCTGTGTCTCTCCATGTACCGTATATCTGTGGTCATAATGTAACCAATCAACCACATAATGCATGGAAGAGAATAGCTAATGCTCTACCTGCACACCACTGACACCTAGTGGTCATTCACGGGAATTATTCACAGTACTGCATAACATATTCACATCGATTTGCATTTACAGTAGTGTTTCTCCTAGCCTTGTTAAGATCCACCTACTATAGAAAATACAGTAAACGTCTGAAGAAAAGTTTGTCAATATTTACATTTACCGGTAGGTAATAAGACTGTGAATCCCAAATCACCCCCTCGCCCCTACAGACCCACTTGGAGGGCCCTCGGTTGTCATATGTTGCTGACAACTCCTAGGGTGACTTCCAGAGAGTGGCGAGGGGATCAATAAACCCATCAACTGTTGTTTTACAAGTTATAAACCTCAGTAACAGTTAAACATTTAATTTGAGGTATAGGCTATTTCATAAGTTACGTGTGTCATTTCTTGAAATCAGATATAAACAAATGCATGTGGTTTACAATTAGACCTGCCTCTCCATTATTTTGTATTACATTGTGCTTAGTCCAAACATACCATTATTTTGTATTAAATTGTGCTTAGTCCAAACATATCATTATTTTGTATTAAATTGTGCTTAGTCCAAACATATCATTATTTTGGATAAAATTGTGCGAACTCCAAACATCATTATTTTGGATTCAATTGTGCGAACTCCAAACATCATTATTTTGGATTCAATTGTGCGAACTCCAAACATCATTATTTTGGATTACATTGTGCGAACTCCAAACATCATTATTTTGGATTAAATTGTGCGAACTCCAAACATCATTATTATGGATTAAATTGTGCGAACTCCAAACATCATTATTTTGGATTAAATTGTGCGAACTCCAAACATCATTATTTTGGATTAAATTGTGCGAACTCCAAACATCATTATTTTGGATTACATTGTGCGAACTCCAAACATCATTATTTTGGATTACATTGTGCGAACTCCAAACATCATTATTTTGGATTACATTGTGCGAACTCCAAACATCATTATTTTGGATTCAATTGTGCGAACTCCAAACATCATAATATTTGGATTCAATTGTGCGAACTCCAAACATCATTATTTTGGATTCAATTGTGCGAACTCCAAACATCATTATTTTGGATTACATTGTGCGAACTCCAAACATCATTATTTTGGATTCAATTGTGCGAACTCCAAACATCATTATTTTGGATTACATTGTGCGAACTCCAAACATCATTATTTTGGATTACATTGTGCGAACTCCAAACATCATTATTTTGGATTAAATTGTGCGAACTCCAAACATCATTATTATGGATTAAATTGTGCGAACTCCAAACATCATTATTTTGGATTAAATTGTGCGAACTCCAAACATCATTATTTTGGATTAAATTGTGCGAACTCCAAACATCATTATTTTGGATTACATTGTGCGAACTCCAAACATCATTATTTTGGATTACATTGTGCGAACTCCAAACATCATTATTTTGGATTACATTGTGCGAACTCCAAACATCATTATTTTGGATTACATTGTGCGAACTCCAAACATCATTATTTTGGATTACATTGTGCGAACTCCAAACATATTGTGGTGCTTGTCGGGATAGCCCTTCGCTCTGAAGCCTGCAGCCTTGCTGGCTTTGGCCGAAGTGGTTATCGGAATTAGCCCCTACACCCTCAATATTTTTCACCCCCTAAGCTTTGCATAAGGCGGAGGTGAGCAAGAATGCACAAATGGAGGGCTGAGGTTTATGGGAAAGGGAAGGGAGTGATTTAGGATTCAGCCTTCTGCTTCATTGTCCAGAACAGCCTTCATGTGTCTCTCTTGTCCAGAACATTGGGAAGAAGATGTCTTGCCAGCAGTTCCTCAGTAATCTGGATGGCCTAAACGATGGCAAGGACTTCCCTAAAGACCTGTTAAAGGTACAGTAATCAATGCTAGGACAATATTGATGACAACACTTCAACTAGGCTCCTTACTAATGCTTTGTCTTACTAATGTAATATTTGGTCAGATTCCAATGTTGGCATTACTCAGAAGTTGATCCAGTTCAATGAGATGGGACTTTTTTCTCTCACCATTTTGATTTCTTTACTTCCTGTTTAGGTGCTGTATAATTCAATAAAGAACGAGAAACTTGAATGGGCAATGTGAGTATCCCTTCTCAGGTGTGTGCGTGTGTGTCCTATGTTATTTCTGATGTCTGATGTATTGCAGTGAGGAAGAGGAGTTCAGGAAGAGCCTATCGGAGCTGGTGGAGGAGCAGTATGAGGGAGGGGGGAAGAGGGGGGTTGCCAGGGTAACGGATGGCAATAACCCTTTCATCGCCATCCCCATCCTACCCAACGCTGTCACCTATAAACATGGTGTCCTGTCCCGCAAGAGCCACGCAGACATGGACGGCAAACGCAGTGAGGCTAAACTTGCACGCGCGCAAACACACAAACACATAGATGGGCTTAGGTTAGGTTGGAAGGGAATTTCTTAACGCATAAGTCTTCAGTTATTGGGAATTAAATAAGTTTAGAAATAACAGTTGTCTCACTCCCTCTCCCTCTCTCTAGCCCCACGAGGACGACGAGGCTGGAAGAAGTTCTATGCTGTTCTAAAGGGGATGATCCTTTATCTACAGAAGGTACCAGATACCTCTCCGTTACCATAGAAACAGACTTCTACCACTGCAGTAGAATGCAGCAGTGGTAGCTCAGCTGCGTGTGTGTCACTCTCTCTCTCCCACACACACACACACAAACACAGTAGTAGGAGCTCTCTGACGACGTTATATGTGTGTGTCTCCCCCTGTTGACAGGATGAGTATAAGGCTGATGCAGAGCTGTGTGAGGGGGACCTGAAAAACGCTGTGCGTATCCACCATGCGTTAGCCACCCGCGCTACAGACTACAGCAAGAGACCCAACGTCCTCAAACTAAAGACCTCTGACTGGAGAGTGTTCCTGCTGCAGGCACCGTAGGTCCTCTGCTACTCTGGCCTGTGGGGGAGGCCTGTTCTCTCTCTCTGACAGGAGAGTGTCCCTGCTGCAGGCACCGTAGGTCCTCTGCTACTCTGGCCTGTAGGGGAGGCCTGTTCATCGGAACCAGCTACATGTCCTCTAATGCACATTCGGTTATTTTGTCACACAATGATAACTGACTTTCATGATGTACAGAAATGTGGTGTTATTATTAGCCAAATATTATTAGCCTTTAGATATTTTGTTGCAACTTGTGACATACTCTCTCTCATAATAATGTATGCTATTTAGCAGACGCTTTGTCCATGCATATATTTTACGTACGGGTGGTCTCTAGAATCAAACACGTTATCCTGGCACTGAAAGCGCCATGCTCTACCTTCTGAACACATACAGACACATACAAATGTCTCTCTTTCTGTCTGTCTGTGTCCTTTCTTTCTTTGAAGGAGTGAAGAGGAGATGATGTCGTGGATATTCCGTATTAACCTGGTAGCAGCTCTGTTCTCCGCCCCGGCCTTCCCTGCTGCCATTGGCTCCATGAAGGCGTTCTGTAGACCTCTACTGCCCTCCTCCTCTACCCGGCTAAACCAGGTGCACGCAAACACACATTCTCTCACACACAACCACATATATAGCATGGTGCAACCTAAATTGATTGTGTTATGTGATTGGTTGTTACTGGTGCCTGCTGTTTGATGGGTTGCTGTGATTGGTGCAGGAGGATCAGCTGCAGTCCCACGAGGGGAAGCTGAAGCAGATGAGTGTGGAGGTGGAAGAGCACAGGAAGAACCCTCCCTCGCCTTCTCCCAAGAGCAGAGAGTGGGAGGAGTATCGAATCAAAGAGCACTACCTCATATATGAGGTGAGAAGGAGAGAGGCTACAGGTCTTTGGCCTACATCCCTTTGCATAATATGTGTAGTTTATCTTAAGGGAGAAAGGATGCATCTCTCTTTCTTTCTATGTATCTCTTTCTCTCTCTGTGTGTAACTGTTTCTATGTGCATAGGTCCTGGTATATCTGAAATAGATGTTCTGTTGTTGTGTTATAGTTGTGACAGAATCACGAGATCAATGTCCTATATCTCCTTTCTCTGTGTTTTTCCCCATCATTTGTCATGAACCCTCTTTCTCTCTGTAGGGGAGCATTGTGTAATAGCCTGTGTGTTAAATGAGCCATGTGTGTGATATACGCATATTTATAGTCACATCATCTTGATTCCCCTTCTCTCTCCATTGCAGAAGAGTCGGTACGAGACGTATATCAACCTGCTCCAGGCCAAGATGAGGGCAGAGACAGATGACCTGGAGAAGATAGAGGCTAGCGTGATGAGCGGGATTGGGGAGGGCCGAGGGGGGCGCGAGGGATACCTCCGGAAGACCCAGTCCTCTCCTTCCATCAGCCAGCACAATGTCAATAGCAGGGCCTCTGGACGCACTGGCCCGGGCCAGCAGAGTTGAGAGGAGAACCCCCTAAAAAATATAATGCACCCCCCGTAACCCTGTCCTCTGAGCCAGAGGGCTCTCCCCTCCAAACGCCTGAGAACTGGACCCCCAAATCCTCCCTCCTTCCTATTTCATTGCACAGTAAAGCGGTAATAATTGTTCCAGCTATACAGTATTAATGGTGTTATTTAACCAACAGCTAATTGTCTCTGGCAGTGCTTATAAGAACACTTATAATGGAGAACATGAAGATGTGGAAAAAAGAATGAAAGAGGAGAGAGGACTTACCGGCATAAAGGAAGTGTGGAGTGGAGTTTTTTCGTTTGAGGAGGTGGATGGTGGATTTCAGGGTGGAGGGGTACAGTAGCATAGTAGTAGGGCGACAAGTAGCCTAGCAGTTAAGAGATTTGGGCCAGTAACCGCTGTTTTGAATCCCGAGCGGACTAGGTGAAAAATCTGTTAATGTGCCCTAGAGCAAGGCACTTAACCCACAATTGCTCCTGTAAGTCGCTCTGCATAAGAGCATCTGCTAAATGACTAAAATGTCAAATGTACACTACCATTCAAAAGTTTGGGGTCACTTAGAAATGTCCTTGTTTTTGAAAGAGAAGCTAATTTTTTGTCCATTAAAATAACATCAAATTCATCAGAAATACAGTGTTGGCATTTTTAACGTTGTAAATAGCTATTGTAGCTGGAAACAGATTTTTTTAATGGAATATCTACATAGGCGTATTCCAATGGCACGTTGTGTTAGCTAATCGCAGTTTAACATTTTAAAAGGCATTAGAAAACCCTTTTGCAATTATGTTAGCACAGCTGAAAACTGTTGTTCTGATTAAAGAAGCAATAAAACTGGCCGCCTTTAGACTAGTTGAGTATCTGGAGCATCAGCATTTGTGGGTTCGATTACAGGCTCAAAATGACCAGAAACAAAGACCTTTCTTTGGAAACTCGTCAGTCTATTCTTGTTCTGAGAAATGAAGGCAATTCCATGCGAGAAATTGCCAAGAAACTGAAGGTCTCGTACAACGCTGTGTACTATTCCCTTCACAGAACAGCACAAACTGGCTCTAATCAGTAGAAAGAGGAGTGGGAGGCCTCGGTGCACAACTCTCAACGTCAACAGTTAAGAGTTGCAAAGAAAAAGACATATCTCAGCCTGGCCAATAAAAATAAAAGATTAAGATGGGCAAAAGAACACAGACACTGGACAGAGGAAGATTGGAAAAAAGTGTTATGGACAGACGAATCTAAGTTTGAAGTGTTCGGATCACAAAGAAGAACATTCGTGAGATGCAGAAAAATTGAAAAGATGCTGGAGGAGTGCTTGACGCCATCTGTCAAGCATGGTGGAGGTAATGTGATGGTCTGGGGGTGCTTTGGTGGTGGTAAAGTGGGAGATTTGTACAGGGGAAAAGCGATCTTGATGAAGGAAGACTTTCACTCCATTTTGCAACGCCATGCCATACCCTGTGGGCGGCGCTTAATTGGAGCCAATTTCCTCCTACAACAGGACAATGACCCAAAGAACAGCTCCAAACTATGCAATAATTATTTAGGGAAGAAGCAGTCAGCTGGTATTCTGTCTATAATAGAGTGGCCGGCCAGCACGGTCATTTGATTTCAACCATATTGAGCTGTTGTAGGAGCAGCTTGACCGTATGGTATGTAAGAAGCGCCCATCAAGCCAATCCAATTTGTGGGAGGTGCTTCAGGAAGTATGGGGTGAAATCTCTTCAGATTATCTCAACAAATTGACAACTAGAATGCCAAAGCTCTGCAAGGCTGTAATTGCTGCAAATGGAGGATTCTTTGATGAAAGCAATGTTTGAAGGACACAATTATTTCATTTAAAAATCATTGTTTATAACCTTGTCAACGTCTTGACTATATTTCCTATTCATTTTGCAACTCATTTCATGTATGTTTTCACGGACAACAATGACATTTCTAAGTGACCCCAAACCTTTGAAGTAACTCACACCTTATAGTGAGCCTTCAACAGGTTACTATGGACCATAGAGCATGGAGACTCTCCTCAGTGTATCTGAACAGGCCTATGTAACACACCTACTGTATGGAAGCCTTATGATGATGAACAACACTTACCCAGACTCTCAGAACTGTTAAGATGATCAACTCCTTGCTGTGTAGACTATTATTGATAAGTATGTATTTCTTCTTCCACTTGAACATGAGCTTCATATATGTTATCAGACTGAATGAAAGCACTGTGGCATGTTTTATAACCCTTGTTCTATGTTACTGTCTGGACACCTGTACTGCTGTTACTGAGTGGATACCTGTACTGCTGTTACTGAGTGGATACATGTACTGCTGTTACTGAGTGGATACCTGTACTGCTGTTACTGAGTGGATACCTGTACTGCTGTTACTGAGTGGATACCTGTACTGCTGTTACTGAGTGGATACCTGTACTGCTGTTACTGAGTGGATACCTGTACTGCTGTTACTGAGTGGATACCTGTACTGCTGTTACTGAGTGGATACCTGTACTGCTGTTACTGAGTGGATACCTGTACTGCTGTTACTCTGAGTGGATACCTGTACTGCTGTTACTGAGTGGATACCTGTACTGCTGTTACTGAGTGGATACATGTACTGCTGTTACTGAGTGGATACCTGTACTGCTGTTACTCTGAGTGGAAGCTGGGATGGAGGACATTGACAGAGTATGAGCAGTAATGTTGGTTTGTTGAAGATTTTGATTAAGTGCTTTGTGTGTGTGTGTGTGTGTGTGTGTGTGTGTGTGTGTGTGTGTGTGTGTGTGTGTGTGTGTGTGTGTGTGTGTGTGTGTGTGTGTGTGTGTGTGTGTGTGTGTGTGTGTGTGTGTGTGTGTGGTTGAGGGTTGGCCAGTGGACATTGGGTTAAGGTTGAAAGGAAGCACGTCTAACATTAAAGGATCTGTGTTCTGTGTTGGAATGCTTTGATGCAGAAGAAGACGTCTCCCTGAGTTGGAGCGGGCTCATCTTCCTGTCATATCATCATCAGGGTGCAGATACTACAATCAAAGACTGAAAGACAAAGCAGCAGAACAGGAAGTAGAGGAAGTGGCTGAGCAGAACATAGCTGTACACGTGGTGTAGAATCATATTCATGTGGGAGACCAGAGAGAGGACACGAACCCAGCTCTGTCTCTCCAGAAAGGAACCATGGAAAGATGGAGGGAGGAAAGAGGGCTGTGGTTCTGCTGGACTACATTGTTCTAAATGAAAAATTGAGACTCATCCTCCTCTCTTTCTCCTTCCCCCTTTCCTGACGGGACTTCGGATGGGATAGTGTCCCCAATTCATATGTCTTTCTCAACACTAAAGCGGTACGGAATCTTTGCACGGTCAGAACAGACACAGAGGCTTTATAGATGCTGTGTTTTTGATGAGACTGGATCAGAGATCCTTAGTTCTGTTGACTGAAGTGGAATTTGGAATCAGAACTGACATTTGATACATTATGTATTTCTTACTCTGAGGACCGACCTTGTCACTTTGGCTGTTGTTCTAACTAACCATTGTTTCCCCAGTGTTTTAGGGCAGAGCAGTGCTGTTGTAATATAGAATTGTGAGAAGGTTTTTTACTTTGCTGGTCCTGTCTTAAATAAATATTTTTTGTTGTTTTTTATTTAAACAAAGGAAGCTTGGAGACTGGAAATGTTACTGTATATTGTTATATTGTTTGACAGTGTAAAGTGGAGGGAGTTTTTACTGGTTATTTTAGTCAGTGCTTCCTAAAGTCACCTTTCATATACAATAGAAATTGGCGTCAATGTTTTTATTATCAATTATACAGCTCTTTATCTAGAGATATTGCCTTATGTAACGCAGATGAGAAAATAACGATGTGGAAAATGTTTAGCATAGCTAGTTCTCAATTTAGCAGGAATAAACATCGCGTCCACATCTTGGACACAATGAGCACTTGTCAAGGTACCACTTGCACCTGTAGCTATTAAATACTATGAAAGGCTGGTCATGACTCACATCAACACCATCATCCCAGACACCCTGGACCCACTCCAAACCACATACTGCCCGAACAGAGCCAACGATAACACAATCTCTACTACATTCCACACTGCCATCTCCTACCTGGACAAGAGGAACACCTATTTGAGAATGCTGTTCATTGACTACAGCTGAGCGTTCAACACCATAGTGCCCTCCAAGCTCATCACTAAGCTAAAGATCCTGGGACTGAACACCTCACTCTGCAAGTGGATCCTGGATTTCCTGACAGGCTGCCCCAGGTGGTAAGGGTAGGCAACAACACATCCACCATACTGATCCTCAACACAGGGGCCCCTCAGGATGTGCATGCTTAGTCCCCTTCTGTACTCCCTGTTCATCTGCACATGACTCCAACACCATCATTATGTTTGCGGACGACATTACGGTGGTAGAAGTTCTACAACTGCACCATTGAGAGCATCTTGACTGGCTGCACCACCTCTTGGTATGGCAACTGCTTGGCATCCGACTGCAAGACGCTATAGAGGGTAGTGCATACGGTCCAGTACGTCACCGGGGACGAGTTCCCTGACATAAAGGACTTCTTTACCAGGCAGTGTCAGAGGAAGGCCCTAAAAAAGTCCAGCCATGCAAGTCAAAGAATGTTCTCTCTGCTACCGCTCGGCAAGCGGTACCGATGCACCAAGTCTGGAACCTGAACAGCTTCTACCCCCAAGCCATAAGGCTGCTAAATAGTTAACCAAATAGCTACCTAGACAATCTGCATTGACTCCCTTTTGCACAAACTCTGACTCATCATATACACTGCTGCTACTGCTTATTATCTATCATGTTGCCTAGTAATTTTACTCCAACCTATATCTACACATCTACCTCAGACACATCGACTCGGTACTGGTACTTTGTGTATATAGTCAAGTTATCATTACTCATTGTGTAATTATTCCTTGTGTTATTATTTTTCTATTTTTGTTGGGAATGGCTCGTAAGTAAGCATGTCACTGTTAGTCTACACCTGTTGTTTACGAAGCATGTGACAAATACAATTTGATTTGATTGTCTCTCAAATAGACCGCAACAGTCGTTGGTTAGCAAGCTAGTGATGTTTTGTTGTTGTTGCCATATTAGCATTGACATGAAATCAGTCAAAACACCTCAAAACAAGACATGGTATTAAGAACAAGATAAAACTAGCAGATTCCCTACATGGCAGCCTCTTGTCATTGTTGCAAGCTATCTGACCGTTAAGAGTCATAACGAAGCACGGATTCCGGCCACATCGATGCGTGCACCTTATTTTCGTGATGTCAGCCAACCCGTCTGTTCTGGTCAATGCGACGTGAACAGTATCCATGCTTCAGCACCTTTGACAGCGCCAACTTTCCGCATCAACAACACGTCCTCAAAACGGCACAAATAGGCCTACTTCAGCGCAATGGACAGCACCAATGTCGTATATCGCCATCACCAGCACCTTGAAAAGTGCCTGACTCCTCTTCTAGCGAACTTCAGGTTTCACCAGCAGGTAGGCCTATTGGTCCCACTACCAGTACTTCAAAACGTAAGTTATTTGGACCATTATGAATTTTTTAAATGCTGTGGAACTTTTAGTCAGACACTCTGTAAAGACACAAGGACATGAGGAATGCCTGTTTATTGCAATTAGTCATTTTCAGACGACAAAGGCTTTTCCAACATCAAAACAACAACGTACAAAACAGCACACGTTTTGCCATCAACATAAATTTAATAAGGTAGTGAAAGTACATAAACAAAGTAATGAAGTACAGTAAGATACAAGTTATGATGATGTCAAATGTAGGATGAGCAGATTTTTCAAAGCCAAATTAAGCACCATCGTCATGTAGTCAGGAAAGGCCATAAATCAGTAAGAACTACTCTAGAATGTATGGGGGAAAAGTTAAACATGGTACATCACAGTTTTCAGACCTTTATACCAACTAAAAAATATCAATATTGGTGTAACACTACTTTATCATGCAATTTACTTTAGTAAACCTTCTGAAACACAGACAAAATATACTTCAATAAGTAGAAGAACTTGATACATCTCTGTCCAGCAATGTCACAAAGCCTGGAAAGTAATTTATACTCTCTGAATGTGAGATCCCTATCAAAAATAATATGCAGATTTTTTATTTTCTTAATATATCTAAAGTGCAAGTATTTATCCATCTTATTCAATGCTTTCTGTAAGTATAAAATACAAAAGAAAAAAAACAGCAATATGCTTTTCCTGTTTATATGTTATATTTTTCTGAAACAAGAATCATCATATACACACACACACACACCACAGATAAAATATTTTGAAAGGTGCAACATATCATATAGGGTTGATAAAGGGTAGGTAGACCATACGGTGACATGGGATATGTTCATTGTGCATTGACCCTCTTCCTCCCCATTGACTTTTATAGATCATTTTCCCAATGTCTCTTCCCTGTACATAACAGTAGCCTATACAGTCTGCATACATGAAGGACTCTGCATTGGTATGTGCAAAACAGAGTGTGTGCTGAGCTAGTAATGGTCAAGGTGACTGTTGGCTTCACAAACAAGATTGTGATTGGCCTTTCCCATTATTGACGTGGTCTGTGAGTGATTGGTCTGAACTTGAAGGACCAGAGAAACGTCATAGCAACAATAGAACACTGAAACTCAATTTAATGGATCTTTAAACAGCTTCATAGAATGAATGGAAGTTGAAATTGTAGTGGGAGAGATTCCAGAAGACCACACCTCTAAAGGGACTGGTAGAGGTTGTTACCATGGTCATGCAGCTGTTGTTTAGATCAAAACACACATTCCCACCATTAAGAACTAGTACAAATAAGAAGAACAAAGCACCTCTAATAGTTAATAAATTCTAAGACATCTCTCTCTGATGCAAACAGCACCACCACCACCACCAATGTTACACTGAACTGAACTAGTCATGCTGCTGCACAGTTACAATCAACCCACTGCAGGTTTTGATTATGGGACAAAAACACCTGGCGTCCATTTTGTGCCCCATTGATTAACTGCAATGTGAGCAACATGGCGAAATCATCAGCTCTAAACCGTGGCAGTTGGTTCTGACCCAACACTGTGTTGATCCTTTAAAATAGGCAGTGTTCTAGAATCTATTACACAGAACCATGCCACTCTGGAACCAGAACGGACCCAGTAGCACCTTGTGAACTGACAAAAAAATAATCACTTTTGTTTAATTATCATTTATTTTTTATGTGCGTTTTACAGAGCGAGGCATACAAACATAAAACGTGAGCTGAATGAGTTAGAATTATGGCCCCATTAAATCAGATCCGCTTTAGCCGACATCCACATAGCTGATATATTGACATGTAGGAGGTGGAACCGCGTTAGAGCTGTCAAATCCACAAGTGGCTCCCGGCAATCATACCTAAACCGCACATTGCTATTGGCTTTATGAAGTCGCATTAAGAGAAATCCCATGGAGTCATATTTACAGGTTCAAACACTGAAATGTGAGATGTAATCTACAGCTCAATTAAGCTGATAGAAATCCTCATTAAATGTTAAATGATTTTCAATTTGAACATCATTATTTCTATATAGCCTACACTTTCTAGTTCTGAACTTCTAACGCGAGTGGGACGGGTGTGGCTTCATGACAATGATCTCAAGAGCAGCTGCTCACCGATTTGACAGCTCCAACGCAGTTCCACTTCGGACACCGCCAAAACGTCAGCTATGCGGGTGTTTGCTATCGCCAGTTAACACTTGATCTGATTGACTATAGCCTTCGTCTCTCTAGGGCTGGTCAGTAAGAGAGTTTTGAAAATGGTGTATTGAATTTCCAGGCTTAATGTCTCGCATTTAAAGCCTGAATTCATTCAATCAAGCATTTACTGTGTAGAAATAGCATTTGGTCTTTCACAGCGGTACTGGAGGTTTGACTGAATTCTGGCTTCAAAATGTTCTTTATATGTGTAGAACACAACAGAGTCAAATCCACAGTTTACCTGCTATGTAAAAGATCACTCTGAAATTCTGGGGCAGTGTTAGGCAGTGTCATGGGTTTCTCTCCAAAAGAGGACAGAAACCCATGAAGCTTTAATGCTAGCCTAGTAAAGGGACATTTAATAGGGGTCCTATATGGGGCCCCACATAGGGACCCATGCATCTCGAGGCCTCTTTCTTACAGTTGTAACTCTGACCGAATCCAAATGTCTGGTGGAATTATAGCAGACCTACCTACTGCTGCTCAGTCTGTCCTCAATATCACGCCAGCCGGCCTGATGGCAGTACAGTACAGTGCAGTAGGTTTAGATCTACTAAACTAATCCAAGCCACCCTGTGATGCTCTAAATCCAGCTACTGATGGTTAACCTAGCTGGCTGATTGTTAATCAACGCTTAAAGAAATCCTCTATGGCATTGTTTACTGGTGGACTGAGAGCAAGGAATGCTGGGTAACTGTCAAAATGATTCTGTCTTCACCCCAGGAAGAATGGTTGGTCACTTCATCGTCAGGGCAACCCCCTCTGTCACCACATCAATTTGTTGACATCGTGTCATTTTCATTTAACTTTTCTCCTTCTGACTTGGAATAATTTATCCCAGTAAAACTAAACAGTTTCATGATACTACTCTATTAAATTATAAGACACTCAGAAGGGGCAGGACTGTGCTTCTAACACTGACCTGAAGATGAGGAGATAAGCTTTCTGATTTGTGGGCGGGATAAGCTATGTCACTGTAGCGATTCTGTGGAAAGAGAAACACCAGAAACTTGCCTACACTCACTGAAACACAGTGGGGGTTACTGTATATGAAAGTGATGGGAAATCTCACACTAGTTTGAAACCTTTTCACTTAAATGCAGAGAACGACTTCACATTTCTGTAACAATGCAGAATTCAGACTCATGCTTTTCAAATATCAATCACATATATATATGCCTTTTTTTTGTCTATACAACATACAATGCCACAATTGGCACGTACAATATTGCACACTATAAAGTAAAGTCCTCACAGTCTGTCATCACCCTGTGTAGGGGGAGACTGCTGCTCTGACAACATGTGGAGAGTAACGTTGAGAAATCAAATAATGCTGTGACAAATTAGACCAGCAAGCCCAGTCTAGTTTGGATTATATTGGAGCTGTAGCACCATAGAAAGATACTGCCTTGGCCTTTTGGCCTACATCCAGAAAAACCTCACAAGGGGCTCTTAGGGCATCCATCCATCATCCGTCTCCATCTCATCCCCACTGACTGACTACTGTATACGTCCAGTTACATTTTACATGGTGCAAGAGGTGGACAGACACAACCCCACATCTCTGATGACTATCCATGCTCACATTAGAAGTGCTGCTGCTGTTACTGTTCTAGGGGCCATTCTCTGCTCTCCTGCCTGTGGAGGGAGACAGGCTACAGAAAAGGGCCTCTCTGGTTTGGCTTGTTAGTGTTGACCAATAGCCATACAGCAAACAGTACAGAACTTACAAATGAAAACATACAGTGGTCGAGAGAGATATCATTAACATCGACCACAATGTGAAGCACGTAAACGAGTGGAGTGTATAAGGCACCAGGTTGTTCTGACGTCAGAGAGGATGCGCCCTCGCGGCTCAGCATGCATGTAGCCGCGCGCTGATGTGTCTTTTTACGCGTCTCGCGCTGCCATCACCGGTTGAGCATCTGGTTTTTGTGCCCCATCCCACCCTCCCCCGAAAAAGAAAACTCGCCCACAGAAAACGTGGGCATTTTAGGATTTAAATACAGCTGATTCACAAAATCATAATTAGTATATCTAGGTTAGCACATTTTTTTATCTAACCATTGTTCCAAATTTGAATGGACATGGTGCAAAAGGGTTGATATTCAATAGTAAAGATGCTTCTATCCCGTTTAGGCCAATATCGACTCTGCTCTCATAAAAGACTCCATAAATGTAGGCCTATGACATGATAAAAACGCGTTTCATAACTACATTTTCGATCAAATTAAACACTATAACTTTCCCAAATGCCTTTTTAAAAGAGATTTAGGCATACGCATATTGGCAGAAGTGTCTATTTTTTTCAGTCTGTGCGTTGCATTCTGCAGTACACGTTAATAGATAGCGCTTTACTTTTTATTTCCTGCGTACCTTATATTAATAAACTACAACTGATTTTAGATATTGGTTTGATAAAGTAATTTATCATATATATATATATATATATATATATATATATATATATATATATATATATATATATATATATATATATATATATATATGTGTGCTGATGTCAAATGTTGGTTTACATGGAGATCTTCGTAATTTCCAATGTACGTTTTTTTTTTCGTTTTGCACTTTGGAAACCTTTCCGAAATAGCTTGGACGTGTGCAAAATCGGGTTGTTTGTTAGAGCAATAAACACTCTGTTCATTGTCATTTAAATCAAGTAGGAAACAGTTCATATTTTACAGTTCAAACAAGTTATTGATAGCAGCGGCTTACTGTTAAAATGGTTGGTAAGTGGGTGACATCCAGCAATGAACGACGAGACAGTAGGCTACTGCCAGTCTGACTGTGAAGGTTGTGTGTGGGGTGCTTCCCTTGGAATTCTCTCTTTATATTTTACAGTAAAAGTCTGATTATAAAGTATGTTGTTTGTTGTTATTTATTTCTGCTCAAGCCGGTAATCCGTCAATCATCGTCCCCGTCGTCACCATGTTGGCCCTCCGGTAGGAGTTCGGAGGCCCGTTTCTCTCTACTCCGCTCCTGGATCTTTCTCATCTCCTCCGCATATTTACAGAACGTGTTGCCGAATTTGGACCACACTTTGCACGGAACAGTGATGGAGTTCCGGTAGGTAGGCTTCACCTCGCTGACCCGCATGAACACTCCGTACTTGTTAGAACCCACGTCGAAGAAAAAGCGTTTGTTGTCAACAGTCAAGGAAGTGCCCTCTGGTAGTTCTGCTGGTTCCTCGTCCACACCGTAATCATCGATGAGTTTGGCCAAAGCGTCACGGAACTCGATAAGTCCCTGCGCTGGAAGCGCGATGGTCTGGCCTTGTGCACTTCCCAATCCGGGCCCCCGATTAACGGTCTGACGGATCCTTAGGAACCGCCCCCTCTGGTTCTCTTTCAGATCCATGTAATATTTGCGATTCTCTCGCACTAGAAATTCGCTCTTGAGGGCACGCCGGGGCTCATCCTGCACTATATCCGGGTTGCTCGGGCCCAGTTGGGCGTAATGTTCGATGAAGTCCCCGAGATAGTCACGGAACTCCACTGCCACTGACATAGAGAGAGTGAGGCGGCTCTTGTTTCCCCCAGCTCCGACCTCGGCTATCTTTAGGAAGCGGCCTTTTGCATTCTGCTTCACGTCTAGGTAGAAGCGCTTATTCTGGATGTCGACTCGCTTTGACGCGAGCTCCTCGGTGTCGTGTTGCAGTCTTGCCGCGGCGCCCATCGCGCCCGGAGGCAGGGAGCCGGGGCCTGTGGCCAGCCCTCCGTGGTCACTGCCACTGTCTCTGTCCGCCATGATGCTGCCTCCTGCTTACCTTCCACCGTCTCCCTCAGCCTGCTGCAACCTCGACTGCCTGTCAACCACACCGACGATATCGCGAGAGCGCTACGCTTTAGAAAGGAAACGAAAGGAGCCTACTGTAGTTCATATTACATGCTGTTCTGAGGGGTGTATTCAAGAGATACACGTTTGCGTCTAAGCTGTGTAGCAGCTGCACATAATTCAGTAACGTTGCAACTAAATTGAAGCTCTTCACAATGTGTTATGCATCATTATAATGTCCCGCATTTGTATCTCCTATTAGTAATATGAAATCATAATCTTGCACAGATTTGCCTATACTATACTTCCACTGGTCATCATCTGTCATGAGAGAAACGGGTGTTTTGCCTGCATCTGTAGCATCTAGCACATTCCTCGAATGAAACACTAGCCCACCCATGTGTCAAACCGAGCAGAGACAGATCATACAAACGTGTATTTTATTGAAATACATCGTCTCTTGTTAATCACTCTTACATTTAAACATAACACAGCTAGGTGGATAAAATTACATATAAAAGTCGAATGAACTGATAAAGGTTTATTTGTCTTTTCATGAGAGAATAGACTCATATGTTTGGAGTGTTGGAAGGAGTGATTTGATTGAGAATAAAAATTGAGCTTCAAAAAGAAAAAATATTTGTATGAATAACTAAAAAAATATTTAGTCTATTATGTGAACTGTAAGACGACGAGGTAGAATGAGTCACATATCCTTAGTGTGATCAGAAATCACCTTATTAATCAGTTCTCTTCCAGTGACTGATAACGACTTCATTCTGACGCT
Organism: Oncorhynchus keta; assembly: GCF_023373465.1. Classification (NCBI taxonomy): domain Eukaryota; kingdom Metazoa; phylum Chordata; class Actinopteri; order Salmoniformes; family Salmonidae; genus Oncorhynchus; species Oncorhynchus keta. The sequence continues at coordinate 68,976,746 of NC_068424.1, forward strand.
GTTTCAGCGCAAATTCTCTGACCTCCAAGCAAGGACGGCGAGCTCGCGCTCTGAACGGGCGAGCGGGGGAATCTTGAATGAATTAAGTGATTGATTGATTGGGGAGGAGAATGAGGGAGGGATGGCACGGTAGAGGGAGGAGAATAACTTGTGAGCCACCACTGTGAAGCTGTGTATGAGCAAGCTTTCGTCACACTGTTAAGGGTTTGAGAAGAGAACAACATATTTTAATAAAGGCATCCACCTATCCTGTACAAAGATAAGGAGTATCATTTTTGGCACATGTGGCTTCCGTATTACTTCGATGCTGGTTGGCCTAATCGATATTCTCACATGTGGCCACACGCTGAGCCACTCGGCCACCACCACACACATTATTAATTTTCTCTCGGTGCAGAAATCTCCAGCCCTGCATGAACATGCCCGCAGGACCCAGTGCCTTTCTAATAGGTGAATCCGTTGTTGGGCATCGTTCCGTGAGGGTTGCCTGTTTGGCGCTAGCTGCATCGTAACCAGTGGTTTGGTCAGATTAGACAGAAAGAGAGGTATCCAATTTATAGGTTGTCGTGCTATAGGCTACTACTGGAACCATTGAGACATTTTCGCAGCGTTAGTCATCGCACTAGCCGCAGTGTAGCCTTGTCTCTCAGAATAGCCAACCCTCTAGTTCAGTACGCACTCTTCTAAGTGTTGGGTTTGGTTGATCCCATCATTTTAAACCGAACCGCAACCGAATCATATGCTGCTGCTATAATGGTCGTCCATGGTTCTGACTTCGGGCGGTTTCTCTGACCTGTTGTCAGTGGTCTGAGGGGTGTTGGGCCAGTTTGTTGGGCGCGCGGCTCCGGTCATTAGTGTTTGCGCAGGAAGTGGCAGCCGACGCCAGTGGCCGAGCAGGTGATGTTTGCTCACGTAAACCGTTCGCGTTTGAGGGGTGCAAGGAACGCGGCTGGAGGGATTGCGCTGTTGCATCGCCTAACTGGATAACCAGAGAACCGCTGTATTCTGTAGTCTCCGTTTTACCGAAAAGGAATCCGATTTTTCTACACTTCTGAAGGTGGATCAAGAAGCCCGACCTTGTGTGTGTCTGTCTGTGTATTTATGCTCTTTTTTTTTTTTTCTTCCTGTGCGCGGAATCTAACAATAATTTTCCGTTATAGAAAGGCAATGCGCCCACCCATGCGATGACATTTGTTGGAGAGAGAGGACTGACTATAGAGGCTTCATGCAGAACCTCTGGTTTCGAGTAGAGGATCATTTACTAGTCTTGGTTTGCGTTTCAGGATAAAAAAATAGTGTTGAAGGAGAATGCAGCAACCACATTTTTAACCATGCAGAACCGGGCCGTTTCCGGTTCTTAGGCTGGTGTGTCCCCATCTGAAAGTTTATGGGGAAAGCGGCAGACACAGATGGCATGGACACTTATACAAGGTCTGCCGCTCTGCCCTGCTATCGGAGCCTATTCGCAGTCTCCCACTTCAACCCCGCTCCGTCATCCGCGCCCCTTAGCCGCCCCAGCACTGCAGCAACCGAGCCACGGCCGACGGCATGAGGCTTGATCCGGTGCATTTCTCCATGCTGGTCATCGGGGTATCCTTTGCCTGTTACGCCCCGAGTCTCAATTCCCTCCAGGACCAGGCGTATCGATCTGCCGTGGTCATCGAGGGCGAGGTGCGCTCCTCACCGGAAAACGTCTCTCGGGAGCCTTACAGTGTAAATGTCAAAGTGCTGGACGTGTGGCCCGTGAACAGCGGCGGGCTCGAGCGGGAGCAGCTCGTGACTGTCGGAGACTTCAGTTCCGAGGCCCCGTGCACCACTGTGGAGGAGAATCACAGATATATATTTTTCATGGACCCAACAGGCGAGCCTTTAGTGTTCAAGGCATCGTTTGCTCCGCTGGACGCCAGCGGAACGGACCTGAAGAAGGATGTGGAGAGCGTGTTGTGTGAGGACTGCGGTAAGTTTAGCTTTTATTGGACGCTTTAGGGCCGCACGCTAATGCCCCGGTGATATAAGGAGTCTCCGGCCTCCTTGTGAGTGCTTATAGGTGATGATTGACACGGTTCAATTCTCCATGCCTGGTGACACAAACAAGACGGTGCATTTTTTTCGAGGACATAAGACCATGCATGGATGTGTGAGACAGATGTCCTAGCGGCTGTAGTACATTAGGATATAGGTAAAAGTGATGTAGAATAGGCTATACTTGGTGACGAGTGAGACGATTATCATGTATAAAGCACTTTGATCTGATATGGACAATCCATCAATATGAAAATTATATACCTTCCATAGTGTGCATGTTGGTAAGATATTGTCCTGCTTGGCTATGTGGAGTCAAAAGATGGAGTATAAGCCTCAGTGTGTGTGTGTGTGTGTGTGTGTGTGTGTGTGTGTGTGTGTGTGTGTGTGTGTGTGTGTGTGTGTGTGTGTGTGTGTGTGTGTGTGTGTGTGTGTGTGTGTGTGTGAAATATGGAGAATATGGAGTGAGTCTGACAGAATATGACACAGTTTAATTTCAAATAGCCATCAGTATTAATTCAGATGCCAGTTAGCTCTCAAACAGCATGGAGACTGACACCATGTGACAGGAAATAGGGAGACCAACCAGCTAGTCCTAACCGGTCGGTGTTGTTAGATCAGGTGGTGGATATTTGGTCCCTTAGGGCCCTTCACTAAAGATCAGGGGCATCACAATGTTTCAGCACCGTGGACAGTTCATATTCTCTGACCTCTGAATAGGATCCATCCATTCTCAGTTTTATTTGTTGTCATGCATGATATGAGTAAGACAGTGGCCTATTGCCTCTTTAAACCATCAGTTACATTATCTGCTATTCTCTGTGACAAATTCTCTGTGTCCAAATATATTCTGGTGAACTGAAGCTTTCTTTGTTCAGCTCATCACCTTTGGCATGATGAAACAACACCGGTATTATCAGGGCCCATATGTATCAAGCATCTTAGAGTAGGAGTGCTGATTTAAGATCAGTTTAACCTTTTATATCACAATTAATAAGATTCCATGTACAGGAAGTACCTGATCCTAGATCAGCACTCTTATTCTGAGATGCTTGACACATGCCGCCCCTGGTCTCTAGCCAAGCCTAACATTCAGATCTTCCTGACAACATTTCAGCACCATGGACAGTGTATAGTGTGCCTGACCTCTGAGTAGAATCCATGATGAGAAAATAAACAATCTTTCCTCAACTCGTTCTCAATGCCCCCATGACCACTAATCTGAAAGGCCTTGATGGGTGAAAGTGATGCAGGTGAAATCTATCCACCACTTTCACCTATCAGTGCTCATAATAGAGAGAAGACAACATGATGCTTGGAGTGTTTGTCTCTGTCAGCTGTGTGTTTCTGTATGGTTGCACCATTCCCTGTCTGCAGCTGAAGTGCTATACTTGTTATTTGGTTCAGTGTCAAATCTGCTTGCTGAGAGAGGGATGACAGTATTGTAGGTAATCTGCTACTCAGATGCTGCCATCAAAGACCACAATTCCATGACTCAACAGTGACACAGACAGACTCGACTCACCACTGGAACCTCATCTATGCAAAGTCCTAGATGTACAGAGAGACAGGCTCCAGTGCTCTGACTATCTACACAAGTCTCTCTCTCTCTCTCTCTGTCCCTATAGAGCAGCATTATATCTCAGCTACGGCCTCACACACACCACAGAACTGCTGCTCTGCTGCAAATGCCTCAGCATGCTGTCTTTAGCAGAGAGTTCTGGGGCTTGTATAAATTATGCACACTGACTGAGGTTTGAGTGTGTGTCCTTCTGTAAGCAGGATGTATATGTAACACTTAGGAACGCGGGATATGAACCTGGGTCTCCCACAGGAGCAACCAACTTCTTAGACCGTTAGATCAAGAGGATATTCCCTCTTGGGTCCGAGGGCAGACACTGGTTTTGAAAATTGCAGGAGGAGCTACCTAGTCACGTGACCATGACCAACTCACGTCTGCAACATACAGATCAGTGTTACTGTCATTTGTGGTCTAGAAACATCAAACTGTTCTGCTGTGCCTTGATTACAGTTACTGTGCGTTTGCACGTGCTTGGGCACATGTATGTGTGTGTGTGTGTGTGTGTGTGTGTGTGTGTGTGTGTGTGTGTGTGTGTGTGTGTGTGTGTGTGTGTGTGTGTGTGTGTGTGTGTGTGTGTGTGTGTGTGTGTGTGTGTGTGTGTGTGTGTGTGTGTGTGTGTGTGTGTCTAGATGCCTAGAGGTTATCTGAGGTCTGCGTTGAGGTTGTGCATGTATGTGTGTGTGTGTGTGTGTGTGTGTGTGTGTGTGTGTGTGTGTGTGTGTGTGTGTGTGTGTGTGTGTGTGTGTGTGTGTGTGTGTGTGTGTGTGTGTGTGTCTAGATGCTTAGAGGTTATCTGAGGTCTGCGTTGAGGTTGTGCATGTATGTGGTATAATCACTTCTATGACCTGGCTATTAGAGTCCTATCAGGATTGGTGTGAACATGGTTCTCCCATCAGCCACCTGCTACCGCTACAGATGTGTGTTGTATCAGACACATTCAGGTAAGCTGTACAAGCACTGCTCCTGCTTTGAGCTTTGAGTGTGTGTGTGTGTGTGTGTGTGTGTGTGTGTGTGTGTGTGTGTGTGTGTGTGTGTGTGTGTGTGTGTGTGTGTGTGTGTGTGTGTGTGTGTGTGTGTGTGTGTGTCTAGATGCCTAGAGGTTATCTGAGGTCTGCGTTGAGGTTGTGCATGTATGTGTGTGTGTGTGTGTGTGTGTGTGTGTGTGTGTGTGTGTGTGTGTGTGTGTGTGTGTGTGTGTGTGTGTGTGTGTGTGTGTGTGTGTGTGTGTGTGTGTGTGTGTGTGTGTGTGTGTGTCTAGATGCTTAGAGGTTATCTGAGGTCTGCGTTGAGGTTGTGCATGTATGTGGTATAATCACTTCTATGACCTGGCTATTAGAGTCCTATCAGGATTGGTGTGAACATGGTTCTCCCATCAGCCACCTGCTACCGCTACAGATGTGTGTTGTATCAGACACATTCAGGTAAGCTGTACAAGCACTGCTCCTGCTTTGAGCTTTGAGTGTGTGTGTGTGTGTGTGTGTGTGTGTGTGTGTGTGTGTGTGTGTGTGTGTGTGTGTGTGTGTGTGTGTGTGTGTGTGTGTGTGTGTGTGTGTGTGTGTGTGTGTGTGTGTGTGTGTGTGTGTGTGTGTGTGTGTGTGTGTGTGTGTGTGTGTGTGGACGTCATTCCAGACCTCCCAGTGCGTTTGTGAATAATGTAACAGCACTCATCCTTTCCTGTCCCTTAGTGCAAACTGAACCAAGTCACAGGGCTTTTTAGAAGGACCATGAGAAGAGCAGATGATTGTATTTGTAAAGGCAAGGTACCTTCGTGTCCCCCTCCTCAGCCAGGCATCCATCCATCCCATGCTCAAGGATGGTTGCCACACCCCTTTCTGACTCTGTTTCTCTGTGTTTCTCTGTCTCTCGCTCTCGCTCTCTCTCTCTCTCTCTCTCTCCGAGGAAGTATGGGAGATTATATTTCTCTGTTTCTCTATCTCTCTTTCTCCCTCTCTCTTTTAGAATCTCTACCTCTTCACAGAAGATGTATGGAATCAATGCCTCAATCCTCTAATCAGTAGAATACTGTCTGTTATGCCGGTTTAGAGGATTTACAACCCCGCAGTGAGAAGTGTGTCTCTGAAATGAGAGGATAGAGAAATATGAAAGAGAGGGGGAAAGGTGATAGAGGGGGATGGAGGGAGCAATGAGTGAGAGGTGACAGAGAAAGTGAGGTGTGGAGGTTAGAGAGATAGTGTAAGAGAGAGAAAGAGGTAGATAGATGGAAGGAGGAGAGGTGGTCGGGGAGGGAGAGGTGGTACCATGGCTTGCACACGACTCAGAACCCTGTCAGGAGGGGGGAAAGAGCCAGAGGGGGTGAGAGGGGGAGAAGGGAGAGGAGGGAGAGAATAGCTTTTCCCCACCGCTCTGCCTGCAAGCGCTTCATCAACTATTAATCACTAACTCTGCTCATCCTCTCTCGATTTTCCTCTCTCTCTTTCGCTCTCTCCCTCTCTCGTCTTCCATATCCCCCTGTCCTATCCTCCCCTCTCTCTTTCACACACATCCTCTATTCCTTCCTCTCTCTCACACACATACTATCAATCTCTTTCTCTCTCTATTTCTGTCTCCCCCCTCTCACCTCTCCCTACCTTCTCAATATCTGACCAAATCTGTCTCCTTCTCTCTTCCTCCACTTTCCGTTCCCTCACTCCCACACTCCCTGTTCTCCTTTCTCACACAACAGGCTTTCCATATTAGGAGTGAGTGAATCTTGTACAGTAGCTTATCCTCTGGACTGTAACCTCGGTTTGAGTTGTAGTGAGGTCCAGAAGATCATTTACTGTGATTCTATACAAGAACAAAATAGCAAAATCAAGCAAAAATGACCCCAGACATTATCAACTTGGCTGCTATAGGTTCATTCACCTCAGACCATCTACAAACACATATCCAATTAGCTCTACAATGTTATACCCCTGAAAGGAGGGAAATATGAGAAATTATTCACACCGACATGTAGCATCAGCGACGTAACCAAAACGTGTGACATTTTTTGAACTATATTGTTTGTTTGTTGATAAGATTTTAATGTAGGGAAGATAGACCATGTGGAGATGTTCATATTGAAACATACAGTGGTTGTATTTTAATGTAGACCTATAGGGAAGATAGACCATGTGGAGATGTTCATATTGAAACATACAGTGGTTGTATTTTAATGTAGACCTATAGGGAAGATAGGCCATGTGGAGATGTTCATATTGAAACATACAGTGGTTGTATTTTAATGTAGACCTATAGGGAAGATAGACCATGTGGAGATGTTCATATTGAAACATACAGTGGTTGTATTTTAATGTAGACCTATAGGGAAGATAGATCATGTGGAGATGTTCATATTGAAACATACAGTGGTTGTATTTTAATGTAGACCTATAGGGAAGATAGACCATGTGGAGATGTTCATATTGAAACATACAGTGGTTGTATTTTAATGTAGACCTATAGGGAAGATAGACCATGTGGAGATGTTCATATTGAAACATACAGTGGTTGTATTTTAATGTAGACCTATAGGGAAGATAGATAATGTGGAGATGTTCATATTGAAACATACAGTGGTTGTATTTTAATGTAGACCTATAGGGAAGATAGACCATGTGGAGATGTTCATATTGAAACATACAGTGGTTGTATTTTAATGTAGACCTATAGGGAAGATAGACCATGTGGAGATGTTCATATTGAAACATACAGTGGTTGTATTTTAATGTAGACCTATAGGGAAGATAGACCATGTGGAGATGTTCATATTGAAACATACAGTGGTTGTATTTTAATGTAGACCTATAGGGAAGATAGGCCATGTGGAGATGTTCATATTGAAACATACAGTGGTTGTATTTTAATGTAGACCTATAGGGAAGATAGACCATGTGGAGATGTTCATATTGAAACATACAGTGGTTGTATTTTAATGTAGACCTATAGGGAAGATAGATCATGTGGAGATGTTCATATTGAAACATACAGTGGTTGTATTTTAATGTAGACCTATAGGGAAGATAGACCATGTGGAGATGTTCATATTGAAACATACAGTGGTTGTATTTTAACGTAGACCTATAGGGAAGATAGGCCATGTGGAGATGTTCATATTGAAACATAGTGGTTGTATTTTAATGTAGACCTATAGGGAAGATAGACCATGTGGAGATGTTCATATTGAAACATACAGTGGTTGTATTTTAATGGAGACCTATAGGGAAGATAGACCATGTGGAGATGTTCATATTGAAACATACAGTGGTTGTATTTTAATGTAGACCTATAGGGAAGATAGGCCATGTGGAGATGTTCATATTGAAACATACAGTGGTTATTATTTTAATGTAGACCTATAGGGAAGATAGACCATGTGGAGATGTTCATATTGAAACATAGTGGTTATATTTTAATGTAGACCTATAGGGAAGATAGGCCATGTGGAGATGTTCATATTGAAACATACAGTGGTTGTATTTTAATGGAGACCTATAGGGAAGATAGACCATGTGGAGATGTTCATATTGAAACATACAGTGGTTGTATTTTAATGTAGACCTATAGGGACGATAGACCATGTGGAGATGTTCATATTGAAACATACCGTGGTTGTATTTTAATGTAGACCTATAGGGAAGATAGACCATGTGGAGATGTTCATATTGAAACATACATTGGTTATATTTTAATGTAGACCAATAGGGAAGATAGACCATGTGGAGATGTCCTTCTTTCTTTCTCTCTCTCGGAGGACCTGAGCCCTAGGACCATGCCCCAGGACTACCTGACATGATGACTCCTTGCTGTCCCCAGTCCACCTGGCCATGCTGCTGCTCCAGTTTCAACTGACCTGAGCCCTAGGACCATGCCCCAGGACTACCTGACATGATGACTCCTTGCTGTCCCCAGTCCACCTGGCCATGCTGCTGCTCCAGTTTCAACTGTTCTGCCTTACTATTATTCGACCATGCTGGTCATTTATGAACATTTGAACATCTTGGCCATGTTCTGTTATAATCTCCACCCGGCACAGCCAGAAGAGGACGGGCCACCCCACATATGCTCTCTCTAATTCTCTCTTTCTTTCTTTCTCTCTCTCGGAGGACCTGAGCCCTAGGACCGTGCCCCAGGACTACCTGACATGATGACCCCTTGCTGTCCCCAGTCCACCTGGCCATGCTGCTGCTCCAGTTTCAACTGTTCTGCCTTACTATTATTCGACCATGCTGGTCATTTATGAACATTTTAACATCTTGGCCATGTTCTGTTATAATCTCCACCCGGCACAGCCAGAAGAGGAGTGGCCACCCCACATAGCCTGGTTCCTCTCTAGGTTTCTTCCTAGGTTTTGGCCTTTCTAGGGAGTTTTTCCTAGCCACCGTGCTTCTACACCTGCAATGCTTGCTGTTTGGGGTTTTAGGCTGGTTTTCTGTACAGCACTTTGAGATATCAGCTGATGTACGAAGGGCTATATAAATAAATTTGATTTGATGTTCATATTGAAACATACAGTGGTTGTATTTTAACGTAGACCAATAGGGAAGATAGACCATGTGGAGATGTTCATATTGAAACATACAGTGGTTATATTTTAATGTAGACCTATAGGGAAGATAGGCCATGTAGATATGTTCATATTGAAACATACAGTGGTTGTATTTTAATGTAGACCAATAGGGAAGATAGACCATGTGGAGATGTTCATATTGAAACATATCTTCTTTAAGTTCCTAACTTGTCTGTTAAGAATAGTCAACATTTTCTAAGTTTGGGAACAACTGTACTAACCTCTCTCTCTGCTTGTTTCCTCTCTCTCTATGTGTCCTCCTCTTCCTCTGCTTCCTCTTTCATGCACTACAGCAAGCCTCAGCCTCACCACTGAGCACCACATCACTAGCCTACTCAGTAGCCTACTCTCTGTAAAGCACAGTTATTGTGAGAACTTAGAAGCATATTTTTTGCTCCTGCTGAGGTAGGCTCCATTTAACGTTAGCATCTTACTTCATCCTTCTGGCTAAGTCATTCTAACCAGAGACCTTCAACGTTACTGAAATATACGTTTCTGCCAGCATCGAGACACCTGACTGACTGACATAGCCTATAAGCGACTATTTACCAGTTGTGCACTCATTCTCCAAAAGTAATTTTTTGTTTGTTTGGGGGTTGTCTGTAGACATGGCAGGAGTCGCGTGTCAGTTTTAAAGTGGAACTGACAGCATTTTAGCAACATGAAATCACATAAAAATACACCCCCAGGAAAAATATGACATTTAAAAAAAAAATCTGACAAAGAGCATTTAGATACTATCATTTTCACGTTTTCATAAATTTGTAGAATGTTTGGGATTTACGTATAGTAAGGAATTTGACAAAATTCTATAGCAATGTAGAGTGGGAAAGTGGTCGTGCATTTGTAGAGTTAATAGAGACTGCAGTAAATAAAACCGAATAAAAACATACATTACCAGTCAAAAGTTTGGACACGCCTACTCATTCCAGGGTTTTTCTTGATTTTAACTATTTTCTACATTGTAGAATAACAGTAAAGACATCAAAACTATGAAATAACACATTCTTTTTCCATTTGTTTTGTCTGTATTGTACACACCTGGTTCCCATTACGTTTAAATTATTTCCCTATTTAACCCGCTGGAGCCATCATGGTTTTGTTTATTGTTGTCAGTTGTCTCGTTTATGTGATTCTGGATTTTTGTTCTCCTTGTTGGAAGATTATTTTTGAGTAAAGTTACTATTATTACTCATCTCTGAGTCCTGCGCCTGACTCCGCCTTACCCACATCACCTAGACTCTGACAGAAACACGCACCTTCAATGGAGTCAGCAGGTGCATACAACCCTCCTCTACCAATGGAGGAGCGCGTCCAGCAGCACTCGACTAAGTAACAAAGTCTCGGCACAACCATGGATCGCGTGCTGCAAGCCATGTAGCGATGGGAGAGAGGGGTTTTTCCAGCAATCCCATCATCATCACCTCAGCTCCCACAACAACCCACACCGCTGTCCACCCCTCCTTCACCTGGATCCAGTGGGATTCGGCTCGCGCTCCCGAGGGTATACGATGGAACGGCTGCCGGGTGCCAGGGGTTCCTACTCCAGCTGGGGCTCTATCTGGCAACCGTTCACCCAGCTCATTCGGGACGCGAGAGTGTGAACGCCCTCATCTCCTGTCTGACTGGTAGAGCACTCGAATGGGCCAATGCAGTCTGGGGAAGGGAAGGACTGACTTCGGACAATTATGAGGATTTTACCCGCCGCTTCCGGGCGGTTTTGGATCATCCACCTGAAGGGAGAGCAGCGGGGGAGCGCTTGTATCATCTCAGACAGGGGATGAGGAGCGCACAAGACTTCGCTCTGGACATTTGAACTCTGGCCGCCAGCGCGGGATGGAATGAGCGGGCCCTGATCAACCACTACAGGTGTGGACTACGCGAGGACGTTCGTAGAGAGCTAGCCTGCAGGGACACCACCCTTCCCTTTGACCAGCTGGTGGACCTATCCATCAGGCTGGATAATCTGTTGGCCTCCTACAGACGTCCGGATCGAGGTCCGTCAGTTCCATCCCCCAGCACCTCAGATCCGACGGGGGGTTCTGCACCAGCTGTGGCTGCAGAGGGCACACTGCTGGTCGGTGCTGGGGAGGTTCTCCAGGGAGTCAAGGCAGCAGGCAGGGCACTGGTGGATCATCCCAGGTGAGTAGGCACCCGACTCACCCAGAGCTTCCTGTTTCGCACCTGTGTGTATGTATAGAATTTCCTGAGTTTTCCCCGCATTCCCAGCATAAGGCGCTAGTAGATTCCGGTGCAGCTAGGAACTTTATTGACAGTCTGTTTGCTCTTAGATTAGGGATCCCTATTGTTCCTGTTGATATGCCCTTCCCTGTACATGCCTTAGATAGTCGTCCTTTAGGGTCGGGACTGATCAGGGAGGTACTCCACTATGTATCATACTATGTATGATAATGCAGGGGGATCATAAGGAGAGAATTAGTCTCTTTCGGATCGATTCACCTGCGTTTCCTGTGGTGTTGGGGTGTCCCTGGTTGGCCGATCATGACCCCACTATTTAGTGGAAACAGGGGGCTCTCAAGGGATGGTCACGTCAGTGCTCAGGGAGGTGTGTAGATGTTTCCATAGGTGCAACTACAGTGGAGAGTCAAAACCAGGTCTCCACCATGCACACCCCCCCTGAATATGCCGATTTGGCTCTCGCCTTCTGTGAAAAGAAGGCGACTCAATTACCACCCCATCAACGGGGGGACTGTGTGATAAATCTCATGGTAGACGCAGCACTTCCCAAAAGTCACGTGAATCCTTTGTCACAGGAGGAGACGGCGGCTATGGATACATATGTCTCCAAATCTCTGGGACAGGGATACATTCGGGCCTTTCACTTCACCTGCCTCCTCAAGTTTATTTTTTGTGAAGAAGAAGGATGGAGGTTTATGCCCATGTATTGACTATCGAGGTATAAATCAGATCACAGTGAAGTACAGTTACCGTCTGCCTCTCATAGCCCGGGGCACGCTTCTTCACAAAATTGGATCTCAGGATCGCTTACAACCTGGTGCGTATCCAGGAGGGGGATGAGTGGAAGATGGCATTTAGTACCACCTCTGGGCACTATGAGTAGCTTGTCATGCCGTACGGGTTGATGAATGCTCCATCAGTCTTTCAATCCTTTGTAGACAAGATTTTCAGGGACCTGCACGGGCAGGGTGTAGTGGTGTATATAGATGACATTCTAATATACTCCGCTACACGCGCCGAGCATGTGTACCTGGTGTGCAAGGTGCTTGGTCGACTGTTGGAGCATGACCTGTACATCAAGGCTGAGAAATGTCTGTTCTTCCAACAGTCTGTCTCCTTCCTAGAGAATGACCGCATTTCAGCCGTGCGTAATTGTCAGACTCCAACCACGGTAAAGGAGGTGCAGCGGTTTTTAGGGTTTGCCAACTACTACCGGAGGTTTATCCGGGGCTTTGGTCAGGTAGCGGCTCCCATTACCTATTTGCTAAGGGGGGGACCGGTGCGACTGCAGTGGTCAGCTGGGGCGGACAGGGCTTTTGGTCACCTGAAGACTCTGTTTATCTCGGCTCCCGTGCTGGCTCATCCTGATCCCTCTTTGGCATTTATAGTAGAGGTGGATGCGTCCGAGGCTGGGATAGGAGCTGTGCTGTCTCAGCGCTTGGGTACTCCACCAAAGCTCTGCCCCTGTGATTTTTTTTTTTAGAAGAAGCCCAGCCCGGCGGAGCGAAACTATGATGTGGGTGATCGGGAGCTGTTGGCTGTTACCAAGGCTCTGAAGGCGTGGAGGCATTGGCTTGAGGGGGCTACACACCCTTTCCTCATTTGGACTGACCACCGCAATCTGGAGTACATCTGGGCGGCGAGGAGACTGAACCCTCGTCAGGCAAGGTGGGCCATGTTTTTCACCCGTTTTGTTTTCACCCTTCCCTACAAACCAGGTTCCCAGAACGCTAAGGCAGACGCACTGTCCCGGATGTATGACATGGAGGAGCGGTCCACGGATCCCACTTCCATACTTCCGGCTTCTTGCCTGGTGGCACCGGTGGTATGGGAAGTGGACACGGACATCGAGCGGGTGGGCGTTACGTACAGAGCCCACTCCCAACCAGTGTTCAGTTGGGCGTCTGCGCGTTCCGCCTGATCGTTTTATCTGTTGGGCTCACACGTCACCCTCCTCTGGTCATCCTGGCATCGGTCGGACAGTGCGCTGTCTTAGTGGGAAGTACTGGTGGCCCACTTTAGCTAAGGACGTGAGGTTTTATGTTTCCTCCTGCTCGGTGTGCGCTCAGTGCAAGGCACCTAGAGACCTGCCCAGAGGGAAATTTCAACCCCTACCAGTTCCACAACGGCCGTGGTCACACCTATCGGTGGATTTCGTTACGGATCTTCCTCCGTCACATGGAAACACCACGATCCTGGTTGTTGTGGATCGGTTTTCTAAGTCCTGCCGTCTCCTTCCTTTGCCCTGTCTCCCTACGGCTCTACAGACTGCGGAGGCCCTGTTCACCCACGTCATCCGGCACTCCGGCGTGCCTGAGAATATAGTTTCTGATTGGGGTCCCCAGATCTAGGTTTCTGCGGTCCTATTACCAGGACCGGCCGGGGGAGTGGGCGGCTTTCATCCCCTGAGCAGAGATGGCCCAAAACTCACTCCGCCACTCCTCCACTAATCTAATAGGACCTTTTATTTTTTTATTTAAAAAAAAAATATATATTTTACCCCTTTTTCTCCCCAATTTCGTGGTATCCAATTGTTTAGTAGCTACTATCTTGTCTCATCGCTCGGGAGAGACGATGGTTGAAAGTCATGCATCCTCCGATACACAACCCAACCAAGCCGCACTGCTTCTTAACACAGCGCGCATCCAACCCGGAAGCCAGCCGCACCAATGTGTCAGAGGAAACACCGTGCACCTGGCAACCTTGGTTAGCGCGCACTGCGCCCGGCCCGCCACAGGAGTCGCTGGTGCACGATGAAACAAGGATATCCTCACCGGTCAAACCCTCCCTAACCCGGACGACGCTAGGCCAATTGTGCGTCGCCCCACGGACCTCCCGGTCGCGGATGGTTACGACAAAGCCTGGGTGCGAACCCAGAGTCTCTGGTGGCACACTACGCCACCCAGGAGGCTACCTATCTCCTTTTCAATGTGTACTAGCTTATCAGCCGGTCCTGGCACCGGAGACTCTGGATTCGCGCCCAGGCTCTGTCAGTTGTCTCGTTTATGTGATTCTGGATTTTCGTTCTCCTTGTTGGAAGATTATTTTTGAGTAAAGTTACTATTATTACTCATCTCTGTGTCCTGCGCCTGTCTCCGCCTTACCCACATCACCTAGACTCTGACACTTTTGGTTTCCATTGGGCTGTCGATTATTTTCACAATGTCCGTTGGTGCGTGTGAGTACCTGTGCTGTGTGTTTTGGGCTTTCATGCCCTTGTGGATTGCGTAGATGATTACGGGTCTCGTCCCGTGTGTTAATCATTGTGTGCATGTGTTACCTATTCAGTGTACTCCTCGCTCTTTTGTTTGGGTTTCAACCATGTGTTTTTGTTACGTGTTTGTTTGGTCTTCGTCCCCGTGCCTTTACATGGCACACCGTAATTTGGGATGAATAAAAAACCCTATTACACACTACTGCGCCTGTCTCCCAAATCTCTTCATACCAACTTGGCAATATTTGACATTCTTGAAAGTAGCCAATATTTGCCTTGATGACAGATTTGCACAGTCTTGGCATTCTCTCAACCACCTTCATGAGGTAATACCCTGGAATGCACTTCAATTAACAGGTGTGCCATGTTAAAAGGTCATTTGCAGAAATTCTTTCCTTCTTAATGTATTTGAGCCAATCAGTTGTGTTGTGACAAAGTAGGGTGGGTATACAGAAGATAGCCCTATTTGGTAAAAGACCAAGACCATCCATATTATGGCAAAAACAGCTCAAATAAGCAAAGATAAACAACAGTCCATCATTACTTTAAGAAATGAAGGTCAGTGAATCAGGAAAATGTCAAGAACTTTGAAAGTTTCTTCAAGTGCAGTTGCAAAAACCATCAAGCTCTATGATGAAACTGTCTCTCATGAGGACCTCCACAGGAACGGAAGACCCAGAATTACCTCTAATGCAGAAGATAAGTTCCTTAAAATAACTGCACCTCAGATTGCAGCCCAAATATGTAACAGACACATCTCAACATCATCTGTTCAGAGGTCGAATAGCTGAGATTGCAGCCCAAATATGTAACAGACACATCTCAACATCAACTGTTCAGAGGTCGAATAGCTGAGATTGCAGCCCAAATATGTAACAGACACATCTCAACATCAACTGTTCAGAGGTTGAATAGCTGCAAAGAAACCACTACTAAAGGACACTATTAAGAACTAGAAGCTGTCAGAACTAGAAGCACAAGCATTTCGCTAGACTCGCATTAACATCTGCTAACCATGTGTATGTGACAATTAACATTTGATTTGATTTGAGAAGAGAAGAGACTTGCTTGGGCCAAGAAACGTGATCAGTGGACATTAGACCGATGGAAATCTGTCTTTTTGTCTGATGAGTCCAAATTTGAGATTTCTGGTTCCAACCTTTGTGAGACACAGAGTAGGAGAACGTAGGTGAATTATCTCTGCATGTGTGGTTCCACCGTGAATCATGGAGCAGAAGGTGTGATGGTGTGGTGGTGCTTTTCTGGTGACACTGTCAGTGATTTGTTTAGAATTCAAAGCAGACTTAACCAACATTCTGCAGTGATACACCATCCCATCTAGTTTGTGTTTTTCAACAGGACAATGACAAAAAACACACCTCCAGGCGGTGTAAGGGCTATTTGACCAAGAAAGAGAGTGATGGAGTGCTGCATCAGATGACCTGGCCTCCACAATCACCAGACCTCAACCCAATTGAGATGGTTTGGGATAAGTTGGACCCCAGAGTGAAGAAAAAGCAGCCAACACGTGCTCAGCATATGTGGGAACCCCTTCAAGACTGTTGGAAAAGCATTCCAGGTGAAGCTGGTTGAGAGAATGCCAAGTGTGTGCAAAGCAGTCATCAAGGCAAAGGGTGGCTAATTTGAAGAATCTAAAATCTATTATATTTGTTTAACCCTTTTTTGGTCACTACATGATTCCATATGTGTTATTTCATAGTTTTGATGTCTTCACTATTATTCTACAATGTGGAAAATAGTAAAAATAAAGAAAAACCCTTGAATGAGTCGGTGTGTCCAAACTTTTGACTGATACTGTATATCTCGTCCAAGGCCGGA
This sequence comes from Oncorhynchus keta, assembly GCF_023373465.1. Classification (NCBI taxonomy): domain Eukaryota; kingdom Metazoa; phylum Chordata; class Actinopteri; order Salmoniformes; family Salmonidae; genus Oncorhynchus; species Oncorhynchus keta. Next base: position 68,993,153 of record NC_068424.1, read on the forward strand.
GTCGACACAGACCTGTCGCGCTATAGCCAATCAGAGCAACGGTAGGTCTTTATACAAACAAGCCATTTGCCACACGAGCCAGTCACCATTCACTTTGAACTGGACTGTGTGTTTACAGGCAGTTACAACAGCCCGACTTTAGATCATTAGAACGCATTCACCAAAAGCCACATAATACACCTGAATGGATTTCTGCTAATATGTAAAGAACACGGGGTCTTCTTACATTTGGGAACTTTACAGTCCTATTGATCAAACAACCATGACAATGTAGGCTCTCTCTTCCTTAGTATGCATATAAACAACAACAAGATCAACAACTAATGCTAGCCAGAGCAAGATGAACTAAAATCTAACGAAGGAACATTAGCTGAACCCCCTCAAACTTTTTCAGCTAGTTAGCCGTCGACATTGATGGGGAATTGTATCTGACTTGTCCTTCTGCAGCTTGCCTGTCGATACATGCTTGTCCCAACCAAGCACACAAGCTAACTGGCTAAAGTTGGCTAGCTTGCTAGCTAGCTACTTCCAGATACAAATTAAAGAACACCTCACTATGACCATTTTACTCGCCGTAGCAGACCTGGTTAGGCTGTTTATATGAGAGTGAATGTGCGAATGCAAGAGATATGCTAACGAGATAAAAGTTGTTAAAGTTCTTGCTAGCTAACCAAATGACACCTGCATCTTTCGCTGTGTGTTGCCACCGAAAAACTATATGAGGGGAAAAAGTCAGTCCCTCACCCACTCCTCCAATGGCATGAAATGACATCCTCCTAGCAGCTAGCTATCTAGCTAACGTTAGGTTACGTGTTTTTATGCTAGACTATTAGCCACATTATGACTGACGTGTGATCATTGCCCTTGCTAGTCTGATTGTATTGATATTCCCAGCCTTAGTTACATTTGTCTGTTTTTCAAAACTGAAACAGTGTCTTTGAAACTGAAACAGTGTCTTTGAAACTGAAACAGTGTCTTTGAAACTGAAACAGTGTCTTTGAAACTGAAACAGTGTCTTTGAAACTGAAACAGTGTCTTTGAAACTGAAACAGTGCATCCAGAATGGAGGCAGCAAACAATTTACCAGGCCAGCTGTGATTTACAACCTGATAACAATAGTTTTTGGTCTACCAAGATATGTATTGGTGAATTATATTAATCATGTATTGAACTGCATCCATCTATTCTGTCAACAATGCCTTAATGTACGTCATGGAATGTTGAGTCAAATAGAACCTATTTTTAAAACCTCTTATAAAGTTTGTTTTGTAGCATAATCTGGGAATTTGATTTTTTTACTGATATTATGACTGTCTGTTTGTTTCATATCAGCAAAGTAGTTAAAACGCTGTCAGTCCCACTTTAAAAGCCGACTGCGAGCTGAGGTAGCTTGTTTCACGTCTCAGGCCCTCGGACTGCGACGCGAAAGGGCGGTGTTAGCCGTTTGAGAGAGTGGTGAATGTGCTTCTAAAAAACTAAAATCCAGGAGATGCAGGATAACATATAGTGCATTTGGAAAGTATTCAGACCCCTTGACTTTTTCCACATTTTGTTACATTACTGCCTTATTTTTAAAAAGAATAATGTTTTCCGTCAGTCTACACACAATACCCCATAATGACAAAGCGAAAAGAGTTTTTTTATAAATGTTTGCAAATGTATTAAAAATAAAAAACAGAAATACCTTATTTACATAAGTATTCAAACCCTTTGCTATGAGACTCGAAATTGAGACCAGGTGCCTCCTGTTTCCATTGATCGTCCTTGAGATGTTTCTACAACTTGATTGGATTCCACCTGTGGTAAAATCAATTGATTGGACATGATTAGGAAAGGCACACACCTGTCTATATAAGGTCCCACAGTTGACAGTGCATGTCAGAGCAGATATCATGCCATGAGGTCGAAGGAATTGTCCATAGAGCTCTGAGACAGAATTGTGTTGAGGCACAGATCTGGGGAAGGGTACCAAAACATTTATGCAGCATTGAAGGTCCCCAAGAACACAGTGGCCTCCATCATTCTTAAATGGAGGAAGTTTGGAACCACCAAGACTCTTCCTAGAGGTGGCAGCCTGGCCAAACTGAGCAATCGGGGGAGAAAGGCCTTGGTTAGAGTGATGACCAAGAACCCTATGGTCACTCTGACAGAGCTCCAGAGTCCCTCTGTGGAGATGGGAAAACCTTCCAGAAGGACAACTATCTCTGCAGCACTCCGCCATTCAGGCCTTTATGGTAGAGTGGCCAGACGGAAGCCACTCCTTAGTAGAAGGCACATGACAGCTCTCTTAGAGTTTGCCAAAAGGCCCCTACAGGACTCTCAGACCATGAGGAACAAGATTATCTGGTCTGATGAAACCAAGATTGAACTCTTTGACCTGAACGCCAAGCGTCACGTCTGGAGGAAACCTGGCACCACCCCTACAGTGAAGCATGGTGGTGGCAGCATCATGCTGTGGGATGTTTTTCAGTGGCAGGGACTGGGAGACCAGTCAGGATTGAGGGAAAGATGAACGGAGCAAAGTACAGAGAGATCCTTGATGAAAACATGCTCCAGAGCACTCAGGACCTGGAAGGTTCACCTTCCAACTGGATAATGACCCTAAGCACACAGCCAAGACAATGCAGGAGTGGCTTCGTGACAAATCTCTGAATGTCCTTGAGTGGCCCAGCCAGAGCCCGGACTTGAACCTGATTGAACATCTCTGGAGAGACCTGAAAATAGCTGTGCAGCGACGCTCCCCATCCAACCTGACAGAGCTTGAGAGGATCTGCAGAGAAGAATGGGTGAAACTCCCCAAATACGGGTGTGCCAAGCTTGTAGCGTCATACCCAAGAAGACTTGAGGCTGTAATCGCTGCCAAAGGTGCTTCAACATAGTACTGAGTGAAGAGTCTGAATACTTATGAAAATTTGATATTTCAGTTTTACATTTTTTATACATTTCTAAACATTTCAAAAGTCCTGTTTTTACTTTGTCATTGTGGGGTATTGTGTGTAGATTGATGAGGGGAAAAAACAATTTCATGAATTTTAGAAAAAGGCTGTAAGGTAACAAAAATGTATGTGGAAAAAGTCAAGGGGTCTGAACTTTCCTAATGCACTGTAAGGAACAAACCACTATTCATGATTCCACTCGTTCCCAAAGAGGCAGGTATGAGTCAGATAAAGAATATAAGCATTCTGAGCTTTTATCAACACTGGGAGCAATATTTAGATGTTGACCCATAATAGACTGTATTTATTGTGTACAAAATATATATTTTTATTATTATTAGGACCTCGGTGTCCTCACATGTAATTATAGCCATGCTTATCTTTGTAGGCTTGGAGTGTGTGTATGTGTGTGTATGTGTGTGTGTGTGTGTGTGTGTGTGTGTGTGTGTGTGTGTGTGTGTGTGTGTGTGTGTGTGTGTGTGTGTGTGTGTGTGTGTGTGTGCGTGTACGTGTGCGTGTATGTGTATGTGTATGTGTGTGTGTGTGTGTGTGTGTGTGTGTGTGTATGTGTATGTGTATGTGTATGTGTATGTGTGTGTGTGTGTGTGTGTGTGTGTGTGTGTGTGTGTGTGTGTGTGTGTGATCCCCCTGACATGTGCTCCTCAATAGTTGTGCTATCTCCAGGCTACATTGAGCTTAGAGATTTGATTAGGTCTACATGTATACAGGAGATACCGTTGAGGTTCAAATGTCAAATGTGCGTCTAAAAGCAATGCAATGGATATATGAGACAGGGACAGACTGACATGCACTCTGGTGTCAGAGACAGAGAGAAAAGGAGACAGGGACAGACTGACATGCACTCTGGTGTCAGAGAGAGAGACAGAGAGAAAAGGAGACAGGGAGAGAGAGAGACAGAGAGAAAAGGAGACAGGGAGAGAGAGAGACAGAGAGAAAAGGAGACAGGGAGAAAGAGAGACAGAGAGAAAAGGAGAGAGGGAGAGAGAACATGTCGTTGAGGGATTCTGGGACACATTCCACTGGGCACAGAGGTCAGTTCAACATCTAGTTTTGATTTGATTGATTGATCAAATAACATGAATTCAAACTGAAATCAGCAACAAATGTCACCATGTCATTGGATTTAGGTTAAACGTTGGGTGAAAAAAGACAAAATGCCCTTACGTTTGGGTTGAAATTATGTGGAAACAACAATGATTCAACCAGCGGGATTCTTCATGACATGAATCTTTCTCTCACACACACACACACACTCAAACACACACCCTCATTCACACACGGTTACAGGCTTCATCCACTCAGGTTTGCTCCTGTCTGTACAGAGGTTAGTTCTTTTATGTGCTCTAGATCTGTAGGCCTATTCTGCCAGTGTATCATTCAAGAGCAGGACTGCAAATGCGCATCTCTCTCTCCTTCTCTTGCCTCCCTCCCTCGCTCTCCCTCTGCCTCTCTCTCCCTCTCTCTCTCCCTCTCCCTCTGGTTTCCATGGTGACAGCTTTGCACTGCAGAAATCACACCGATCTGAGACTGAGATAGAAGTGCTTCTCTCTTCCATACATGAACACACACACACAGACACACACACACATACACACAGATACATATGCAGAACGCAACACTCACATATGTTCACACATTCACACAAACAATCACACAGCACTGACATTCTGTTTCCCACAGGACATGTAGATTTGATGAATGTACTGTGGTATCGCCTTCACACCCCGGTCTATAGATCCCCTCCCTCCATATGTCCATGTGCTGTGTTCCTCACCATGAGTTGGCTTGGCGCTGTGACACACACCCTCCTGTTAACAGCCCTAATTGATTTGGCTTTCATATCACTCTCTGTTATTGAATCAAGCTTAGCAAAAAATCAGATCAATTCTGTTGATGCCTTTCTCTGAAGGGACAGAAGCAGAGCGGGAGAGGAGATGGGGTGGAGTGAAGGGAGGAGAGGGGAGGCAGTGTTAGCGTCAGCTGACCTTGAGAGAAGGACCCCTTGATGAAAGCCTGTGAGTGCTGGTCACGTCTGATTGGCCAGTGGAGTACTGACCATGCGCGATTGGTCCAACTGTGTTCTATTCAGGCTGGGCACTGCCCCAGTGTTCTCACAGCGGAATCCTCAGATCACTCAGTGATACAGAAGGCTTGGCTCAGAAAGTTCAGCATCACACACACACAAACACGCACAAACACACACACATACACACAGGTCTGGAAAATCAAGATGCATTTGTAATATGCTAGAGGTGTTAAACTTGTTGTGGCTTGCTCAGTGCCTGAGTGCGGCTGGTGCCGACAGATAAAACATAAACAAGCAGAATGGAGTACCGTGATTAATGGACAGTCCAGCATGCATCAGCTATGTAGCCAAGTGATCAGTGTCCAGGGCAGGGAAGCTAAACTGGCAAGTATTATCCAGGTAAAAAAAATGGCTGGCTGTGCAGAAGGTAAAAGGTAAAAGCCGCTAGCAGTGGCTAACAATGACTAAATAGCTTGTAGCTAGTTAGCTGGTTAGCTTCTGGAGGTTCTTGAGTGTGTTCTAAAAATAAAAAATAGTAGCGATTCCGTATCACATTGGGTGAGGCAGGTTACCGGAAGGTATAAACAAATTAAAAATCGAAAAGAGATTGAAAGTAAATATGGGTCCAGTGAGTGGTTGGGACGCGGCGATTCAGACGGTTAGCAGGCCTGTGCTAACAAGCTAACAGTTAGTAGGCTGGGGCTAAACAAGGTAGCAGTTAGCAGGCCGAATTAGCAAACAAGGAGATAGCAAGGGCTAGAAAGTTAGCCTTTGGGGGACGTCGCGATGGGGTGAGTCTGTTTATGCCTCTTTATGCAGTGACATTGATAGACCGGTCGTGGGTCCGGATATTGTAGCCCAGGAGTATGCTTCGGTGGTAGCACAGGAGCTCTGGCCGGGCTAGCTTCAAGCTAAGTGGGTGGAAACGCTAGCCAGGAGTAATCATCCGGGGTTGCGGTTAGTTAGTTAGCTAGCTGTGAAGATCCAGCTGAAAATGTTCAGTTTGCGGTGGGAATCCGGTGGGAATCCGGGGATAAAAAAATAATAGGTCCGTTATGCTCTGGTTAGAGTCGCGTTGTTCGAACTGGCGAGAGCTTTCCGAGCTAAAGGTTAGCTGATGTCCGGTTAGCTGAAGACCGCTAGCATTGGTTTGCTGACTGATAGCTGGTAGTTAGCTGGCTAGCTTCAGTTGAGGGGTTCCGGATCCGAAGTAAATGTAAATACTTTAGGAAAAAAAAGCAGATCCGCGCTACATTGGGTGAGGCGGGTTGCAGGAGAGTATTTAGAAGTTGAGGTTTAGCAAAATGTTTTAAAAGATATGCGAAGAAAAATATGTTTAAAAAAAGATATATACAAGGGACACGACACGACAAGACGTCTGACTGCTACGCCATCTTGGATCATTATGGAGAGGGTAGTATAGAGAGAGAGATTATCATTATGGACAGGGTAGTATAGAGAGAGAGGGGATCATTATGGAGAGGGTAGTATAGAGAGAGAGGATCATTATGGAGAGGGTAGTATAGTGAGAGAGGGGATCATTATGGAGAGGGTAGTATAGAAAGAGAGGGGATCATTATGGAGAGGGTAGTATAGAAAGAGAGGGGGTCATTATGGAGAGGGTAGTATAGAGAGAGAGGATCATTATGTAGAGGTTAGTATAGAGAGAGAGGATCATTATGGAGAGGGTAGTATTGAAAGAGAGGGGATCATTATGGATAGGGTAGTATAGAGAGAGAGGATCATTATGGAGAGGGTAGTATAGAGAGAGAGGGGATCATTATGGAGAGGGTAGTATAGAGAGAGAGATTATCATTATGGAGAGGGTAGTGTAGAGAGAGAGGGGATCCTTATGGAGAAAGTAGAATAGAGAGAGAGAGGATCATTATGGAGAGGGTAGTATAGTGAGAGAGGGGATCATTATGGAGAAAGTAGAATAGAGGGAGAGAGGATCATTATGGAGAGGGTAGTATAGAGAGAGAGGATCATTATGGAGAGGGTGGTATAGAGAGAGAGGCTCATTATGGAGAGGGTAGTATAGAGAGAGAGGATCATTATGGAGAGGGTACTACAGAGAGAGAGGATCATTATGGAGAGGGTAGTATAGAGAGAGAGGATCATTATGGAGAGGGTAGTATAGAAAGAGAGGGGATCATTATGGAGAGGGTAGTATAGAGAGAGAGAGGATCATTATGGAGAGGGTAGTATAGAGAGAGAGGGGATCATTATGGAGAGGGTAGTATAGAGAGAGAGATTATCATTATGGAGAGGGTAGTATAGAGAGAGAGGGGATCCTTATGGAGAAAGTAGAATAGAGAGAGAGAGGATCATTATGGAGAGGGTAGTATAGAGAGAGAGGATCATTATGGAGAGGCTAGTTTTGAGAGAGAGGGTGATATTATGGAGAGGGTAGGTTAGAGAAAGAGGATTATTATGGAGAGGGTAGGTTAGAGAAAGAGGATCATTATGGAGAGGGTAGTATAGAGGAAGGGGGATCATAAAGGAGTGGGTGCTATACAGAGTTATCAATATGGAGAGGGTAGTATAGATAGAAAGGGGATCATTATGCAGAGGGTAGTATTGAAAGAAAGATAAAAGATAATTTTGGAGAGGGTAGTATAGAGAGAGAGGTGATCATTATGGATAAGGTAGTATGGAGCAAGATGATAGTTATGAAGAGGGTAATATATAGAGAGTGGATCATTATGGAGATGGTATTATTGAGAGAGAAGAGATCATTATGTAGAGGGTAGTATAGAGAGTGAGGGGATCATTATGGAGAGGGTAGTATAGAGAGAGGGTCATTATGGAGAGGGTAGTATTTAGAGATGGGATTATTATGGAGAGGGTAGTATATATAGAGAGAGGATCATTATGGAGACAGTATTATAAAGATGGGCTCATTATGGAGAGGGTAGTATAGAGAGTGAGGGGATCATTATGGAGAGGGTAGTATAGAGAGAGAGGATCATTATGGAGAGGGTAGTATAGAGAGAGAGGGGATCATTATGGAGAGGGTAGTATAGAGAGAGAGAGTGGATCATTCTGGAGAGGGTTGTATTGCGAGAGAGGGGATCATTGTGGAGAGAGTTGTATAGAGAGAGAGGGGATCGTTATGGAGAGGGTTGTATTGCGAGAGAGGGGATCATTGTGGAGAGAGTTGTATAGAGAGTGGATCATTCTGGAGAGGGTTGTATAGAGAGAGAGGGGATCATTGTGAAGAGGGTTGTATAGAGAGTGGATCATTATGGAGAGGGTAGTATAGAGAGAGAGGGGATCATTATGGAGAGGGTAGTATAGAGAGAGAGAGGATCATTATGGAGAGGGTAGTATAGAGAGAGAGGGGATCATTATGGAGAGGGTAGTATAGAGAGAGAGAGAGGATCATTATGGAGAGGGTAGTATAGAGAGAGGGGATCATTATGGAGAGGGTAGTATAGAGAGAGAGAGAGGATCATTATGGAGAGGGTAGTATAGAGAGAGAGGGGATCATTGAGGAGAGGGTAGTACAGAGAGAGAGATTATCATTATGGAGAGAGTAGTATAGAGAGGGGATCATTATGAAGAGGGTAGTATCGTGAGGGGTTCATTCTGGAGATGGTTGTACAGAGAGAGAGGGGATCATTGTGGAGAGAGTTGTATAGAGAGAGAGGGGATCGTTATGGAGAGGGTAGTATAGCGAGAGAGTGGATCATTCTGGAGAGGGTTGTATTGCGAGAGAGGGGATCATTGTGGAGAGAGTTGTATATAGAGAGGGGGGATTGTTATGGAGAGGGTTGTATAGAGAGAGGGGATCATTCTGGAGAGGGTTGTATTGCGAGAGAGGGGATCATTGTGGAGAGAGTTGTATAGAGAGTGGATCATTCTGGAGAGGGTTGTATAGAGAGAGAGGGGATCATTGTGAAGAGGGTTGTATAGAGAGTGGATCATTATGGAGAGAGATGTGCAGGCAAGATGGTGATGCAATTTGGAGGGCACTATAACAGCAGGGTTCGCTCTTGATTTTTTTCACAATTATCCAACCTTGACCTATCAATGGGCTGTGTGTGCGTATGTGTGCGTGTCTTTGTGCTTGTGCATGTGTGTGTGGCTGTGTGTGTGCATGCATATGTATCCCTGCCTGTGTGTGCATGCCTGTGCCTGTGCCTGTGCGTGTGCGTGTGCGTGTGCGTGTGCGTGTGCGTGTGCGTGTGCGTGTGTGAGTGAGTGAGTGAGTGAGTGAGTGAGTGAGTGAGTGAGTGAGTGTGTGTGTGTGTGTGTGTGTGTGTGTGTGTGTGTGTGTGTGTGTGTGTGTGTGAGTGAGTGAGTGAGTGAGTGAGTGAGTGAGTGAGTAGGTGCGTGCGTGCATGTGTGTGTGTGTGTGTGCAGCTATATAAGCACTATGTTGCTGATTTTGTTTGGATTTCCTGTGTGCTCCTCTGCTCTGGTTCATGTCAGTGTTGCAGGCTGTTATATTTTTTAAGGGGAAGAGAGCGAGGGTCTCCAGAGATTCACACTGTGCCAGTTTATGGCAGAGTGAGGTTGGAAAACAAAGAGCTCCATATCAAAGCTCTACCGCAGAGACTATCTAGAATAGCTTTAACTCCTCAGAATTTGGCCCTATCTTTTTTATGAGACAAAGAAATGTGAAAACACTGACTTTCCAGGACTCAGTTCAGTGTTGGAGTATGATGTCACATACAGTAATATTGATTTACTCTGTAACGGAGGTAGTTTGGACAGAGAATCAATTAGTAAAAGGTCAAGTGCCCAGCTCACAAGGCCAACTGGAGTCAGGGTTCACCTGGGGGGCTTTCGGGTAATAAATTAAGCTCAATTACCATAGCAATCATTCTCTCTCCACACGCACACACGCGCACACGCGCACACACACACACACACACACACACACACACACACACACACACACACACACACACACACACACACACACACACACACACACACACACACACACACACACACACACACACACACACACACACACACACACACACGCACACGCACACGCACACACATGTATGTTGAAATGGTTCATAATGGGAAATAGTCCTGAGGCCTTCTTACTTTTCCCTCTATCTCTCGGCTTTGACACAAATGACTGATGATTGGCTGAAAGAAGTTGATAATAAGAAAATTGTGGGAGTTGTTTTGTTAGACATCAAAAGTAGCTTTTGACATTATCAATCATTGTCTGCTGCTGAAATGTATGTGTTATGGCTTTACATCCTCTGCCATATTGTGGTTGGAGAGTTATCTATCTAACAGAACATGGAGGTTGTTCTTTAATGGAAGCCCTTCTAACATAAACCAGGTAGAGTTTGGCATACCTCAAGGTAGCTGTTTGAGCCCTTCATTTGTTATATTTCTACTAATGACCAACCATTAGCATTGAGTAAAGCCTGTGTGTCTATGTACCCTGATGACTCAACATTATGCACATCATCTACCTCAGCAATTTAAATCACTGCACACTTAAAATAGAGCTGCAGTCCGTTTTAGAATGGGTGGCAAGTAATAATCATGTCTACAATATATCAAAAACTAAAAGCATTGTGTTTGGGAATAATAATTTGGTAAACCCTAATGAATAATGTGTAAATTAAGCAAGTTCAGGCGACTAAACTGCATGGTGTAATTCTAGATCAGGGCTCTCCAACCCTGTTCCTGGAGAGCTACACTCCTGTAGGTTTTCACTCCAACCACAATTGTAAGATTGAATCCAGAATCATCTTATCAACCAGCTAATTATTGGAATTAAGGTGCGCCTGATTAGGGTTGGAGTGAATACCTGCAGGACTGTAGCTCTCCAGGAACAGGGTTGGAGATTCCTGCCTTAGATAGTAAACTGACACGGTCAAACATATTGATGCAACGTTAGCTAAGATTGGGGAGAGGTTTCTCCGTGATGAAGCGCTACTCTGCTTTCTTGACATCACAATCAACAAAACAAGCCCTACAGGCCCAAGTTTTATCACACCTGAACCACTGACATATGGTTATATGGTCAAGTGCCACAAAGTACATAGGCAAATGGCCCGGAACAGAGATTGACTGCATCACTACTTGTTTTTGTGAGATTTATTGACATGTTGAAAGCATCAAACTGTCTGTTCAAACAGCTAACACACAGCTCACATACCCCATGAGACATGCCACCAGGGGTCTCTTCACAGTCCCCAAGTCCAGAACAGATGCTGGGAAATACACAGTACTACAAAGAGCCAAAAATATTTTGTACCTTTAACCAGGCAAGTCAATTAAGAACAAATTCTTATTGACAATGATGGCCTGCAAGAGGCAAAAGACCTCCTGTGGGACGGAGACTGGAATGGACAACACAAACTGAAGACACTGGCAACAGCACAAATACAACAGCAAACAAACAGTGGATGTGTGTGTGTGTGCAGGCATGTGTGTGGCATCGGCAAGAACAGCTACCTCCGGTAAGACAAGGAGTGGTGGTCTGTGTCTATTTGTCAATAACAGCTGGTGCGCAGAATCTAACATTAAGCAAGTCTCAAGATTTTGCTCGCCTGAGGTAGAGTATCTCACGATAAGCTGTAGACCACACTATTTACCAAGAGAGTTTTCATCTATATTTTTCATAGCTGTCTATTTACCACCACAAATCGATGCTGGCACTAAGACCGTACTCAACGAGCTGCATAAGGCCATAAGCAAACAACTAATGCTCATCCAGAGGTAGAGCTCCTAGTGGCCGTGGACTTTAATAGTGGCCGTGGACTTTAATGCAGGGAAACTTAAATCCGTTTTACCTCATTTCTACCAGACCACCTTTACTCCACACACAGATATGCATACAAAGCTCTCCCTCGCCCTCCATTTGGCAAATCTGACCATAATTCTATCCTCCTGATTCCTGCTTATAAGCACAAACTAAAGCAGGAAGTAACAGTGACTCGCTCAATACGGAAGTAGTCAGATGACGCAGATGCTACGCTACAGAGCTGCCGCTTTCAAGGAGCGGGACTCTAACCCGGACACTATTTAGAAATCATGCTGTGTCCTCCGACGAACCATCAAACAAAAAAGGGTCAATAAGGACTGAGATTTAATCCTACTACACCGTCTCCGACATTTGTCGGATGTGGCAGGGCCCGAACTATATCAGGCTACAAAGGGAAGCCCAGCCGCAAACTGCCCGGTGACATGAGCCCACCAGATGAGCAAAATGATTTCTATGCGCGCTTCGAGGCAAGCAACACTGAAGCATGCATGAGTGCAGTAGCTGTTCCGGACGACGCTCTCCGTAGCTGATGTGAGTAAGACCTTTAAACAGGTCAACATCAACAAGGCCGCAGGGCCAGGCAGATTACCAGGATGTGTACTCAGAGCATGCACTGATCAACTTGCAAGTGTCTTCACTGACATTCTCAACCTGTCCCTGACGGAGTGTGTAAAACCTACATGTTTCAAACGACCAACATAGTCCCTGTGCCCAAGAACACCAAGGTAACCTGCCTAAATGACTACCGCCCCGTGGCACTCACATCTGTAGCAATGAAGTGTGAAAGGCTGGTCATGGCTCACATCAACAACATCATCCCAAAAACCCTAGACCCACTCCAATTCACATACCACCCCAACACATCCACAGATTTTTTTTATTTTTTATTTTTATTTTTATTTCACCTTTATTTAACCAAGTAGACAAGTTGAGAACAAGTTCTCATCTACAATTGCGACCTGGCCAAGATAAAGCAAAGCAGTTCGACACATACAACGACACAGAGTTACACATGGAGTAAAACAAACATACAGTCAATAATACAGTATAAACAAGTCTATATACGATGTGAGCAAATGAGGTGAGATAAGGGAGGTAAAGGCAACAACAAAAGAAGGCCATGGTGGCAAAGTAAATACAATATAGCAAGTAAAACACTGGAATGGTAGATTTGCAGTGGAAGAATGTGCAAAGTAGAAATAAAAAGAATGGGGTGCAAAATAAATAAATAAAATAAAAACAGTAGGGAAAGAGGTAGTTGTTTGGGTGAAATTATAGGTGGGCTATGTACAGCTGCAGTAATCTGTGAGCTGCTCTGACAGTTGGTGCTTAAAGCTAGTGAGGGAGATAAGTGTTTCCAGTTTCAGAGATTTGTGTAGTTCCTTCCAGTCATTGGCAGCAGAGAACTGGAAGGAGAGACGGCCAAACAAAGAATTGGTTTTGGGGGTGACCAGAGAGATATACCTGCTGGTGCGCGTGCTACAGGTGGGTGAAGCTATGGTGACCAGCGAGCTGAGATAAGGGGGGACTTTACCTAGCAGGGTCTTGTAGATGACATGGAGCCAGTGGGTTTGGCGACTAGTATGAATCGAGGGCCAGCCAACGAGAGTGTACAGGTCGCAATGGTGGGTAATATATGGGGCTTTGGTGACAAAACGGATTGCACTGTGATAGACTGCATCCAATTGGTTGAGTAGGGTATTGGAGGCTAATTTGTAAATGACATCGCCGAAGTCGAGGATTGGTAGGATGGTCAGTTTTACAAGGGTATGTTTGGCAGCATGAGTGAAGGATGCTTTGTTGCGAAATAGGAAGCCAATTCTAGATTTAACTTTGGATTGGAGATGTTTGATGTGGGTCTGGAAGGAGAGTTTACAGTCTAACCAGACACCTAGGTATTTGTAGTTGTCCACGTATTCTAAGTCAGAGCCGTCCAGAGTAGTGATGTTGGACAGGCGGTCAGGTGCAGGCAGCGATTGGTTGAAGAGCATGCATTTAGTTTTACTTGTATTTAAGAGCAATTGGAGGCCACGGAAGGAGAGTTGTATGGCATTGAAGCTTGCCTGGAGGGTTGTTAACACAGTGTCCAAAGAAGGGCCAGAAGTATACAAAATGGTGTCGTCTGCGTAGAGACTCACCAGCAGCAAGAGCGACATCATTGATGTATACAGAGAAGAGAGTCGGTCCAAGAATTGAACCCTGTGGCACCCCCATAGAGACTGCCAGAGGTCTGGACAGCAGACCCTCCGATTTGACACACTGAACTCTATCAGAGAAGTAGTTGGTGAACCAGGCGAGGCAATCATTTGAGAAACCAAGGCTGTCGTGTCTGCCGATGAGGATGTGGTTATTGACAGAGTCGAAAGCCTTGGCCAGATCAATGAATACGGCTGCACAGTAATGTTTCTTATCGAGTTGCTGTGGGGGGTGCAGTGCTGTTGACCGGGGTAGGAGTAGCCAGGTGGAAACCATGGCCAGTCGTAGGAAAATGCTTATTGAAATTCTCAATTATGGTGGATTTATCAATGGTGACAGTGTTTCCTATCTTCAGTGCAGTGGGCAGCTGGGAGGAGGTGTTCTTATTCTCCATGGACTTTACAGTGTCCCAGAACTTTTTTGAGTTAGTGTTGCAGGAAGCACATTTCTGCTTGAAAAAGCTAGCCGTGGCTTTTCTAACTGCCTGTGTATAATGGTTTCTAGCTTCCCTGAACAGCTGCATATCACAGGGGCTGTTCGATTCTAATGCAGAACGCCATAGGATGTTTTTGTGTTGGTTAAGGGCAGTCAGGTCTGGGGAGAACCAAGGGCTATGTCTGTTCCTAGTTCTACATTTCTTGAATGGGGCATGCTTATTTAAGATGGTTAGGAAGGCATTTAAAAAATAATACCCAGGCATCCTCTACTGACGGGATGAGATCAATATCCTTCCAGGATACCCCGGCCAGGTCGATTAGAAAGGCCTGCTCGGTGAAGTGTTTCAGAGAGCGTTTGACAGTGATGAGTGGAGGTCGTTTGACCGCTGACCCATTACGGATGCAGGCAATGAGGCAGTGATCGATGAGATCTTGGTTGAAGACAGCAGAGGTGTATTTAGAGGGCAAGTTGGTTAGGATGATATCTATGAGGGTGCCCGTGTTTAAGGCTTTGGGGAGGTACCTGGTAGATGATGCAATCTCTATTGCACTCCACACTGCCCTTTCCTATCTGGACAAAAGGAACACCTACGTGAGAATAAAATTAATTGACTCCAGCTCAGAATTGAACACCATAGTGCCCTCAAAGCTCATCACTAAGCTAAGAACCCTAGGACTAAAAACCTCCCTCTGCAACAGGATCCTGGACTTCCTAATGGGCTGCCACCCAGGTGGTTAGGATAGGCAACATCACATCTGCCATGCTGATCCTCAACACGGGGGCGCCTCAGGGGTGCATGCTTAGTCCCCTCCTGTACTCCCTGTTCACCCATGACTGCATGGCCAAGCATGGCTCCCACACCATCATTAGGTTTGCAGACGACATAACGGTGGAAGGCCTGATCACCGACGACGATGAGACAGTCTATAGGGAGGAGGTCAGAGACCTGGCAGTGTGGTGCTAGGACAACAACCTCTCCCTCAACGTAATCAATTCAAAGGAGATGATTGTGGACTACAGGAAAAGGAGGGCTGAGCTTCAAGTTCCTTGGTGTCCACATTACCAACGAACTATCATGGTCCAAACACACCAAGACAGTTGTGATGAGGGCACAACAACACCTATTCCTTCTCAAGAGACTGAAAAGATTTGGCATGGGACCTCAGGTCCTCAAAACGTTCTACAACTGCACCAACGAGAGCATCCTGACTGGTTGCATAACCGCCTGGTATGGCAACTATTCGGCCTCCAAACTACTTGCATTGACGCCCCTCCTTTTGACGCTGCTCAACACAAATCAGGAAAGCGAATCAACACTTTTCTGGTAGCAAAAGCGTTGTGCAGGTATTAAAAACTATACGCAGCTTGGTTTTCCTGGCAAGTTCCTCTGATGGATGGTGAAGCTCAACTTCTCAATGTCCTTCCAGGGAAGTAATTACATGGGTTTCAGAGTGTTTAGTATTAGAAAATACCATGCATTTTGTTTTAGAGGAATTCAGAACAAGCTTCAAATTGTACAGATTCTGTTGAATGATGTTGACAGCTGTTTGAGCTTTTTCAAAAGTCAAACTGCTGCCACTTGAATAGAGAACAGAGTCAAACTGCTGCCACTTGAATAGAGAACAGAGTCAAACTGCTGCCACTTGAATAGAGAACAGTGTCAAACTGCTTCCACTTGAATAGAGAACGGTGTCACACTGCTGCTAGTTGACTAGAGAACAGTGTCAAACTATTGTGACTTGAATAGAGAACCGTGTCAAACTGCTGCCACTTGAATAGAGAACCGTGTTAAACTGCTGCCACTTGAATAGAGAACATTGCCAAACTGCTTCTACTTGACTAGAGAACAGTGTCAAACTGCTGCTAATTGACTAGAAAACAGTGTCAAACTGCTGCCACTTGAATAGAGAACTGTGTCAAACTGCTGCCACTTGACTAGAGAACAGTGTCAAACTCTTGCGACTTGAATAGAGAACCGTGTCAAACTGCTGCCACTTGAATAGAGAACCGTTTTAAACTGCTGCCACTTGAATAGAGAACTGTGTCAAACTGCTTCTACTTGACTAGAGAACAGTGTCAAACTGCTGCTAATTGACTAGAAAACAGTGTCAAACTGCTGCCACTTGAATAGAGAACTGTGTCAAACTGCTGCCACTTGACTAGAGAACAGTGTCAAACTGCTGCTACTTGACTAGAGAACAGTGTCAAACTGCTGCCACTTGAATAGAGAACTGTGTCAAACTGCTGCCACTTGACTAGAGAACAGTGTCAAACTGCTGCTACTTGACTAGAGAACAGTGTCAAACTGCTGCCACTTGAAGAGAGAACGGAGTCAAACTGCTGTTACTTGACTAGAGAACAGTGTCAAACTGCTGCCACATGAATAGAGAACAGTGTCAAACTGCTGTTACTTGACTAGTGAACAGTGTCAAACTGCTGCCACTTGAATAGAGAACCATGTCAAACTGCTGTTACTTGACTAGAGAACAGAGTCAAACTGCTTTTACTTGACTAGAAAACAGTGTCAAACTGCTGCCACTTGAATAGAGAACAGTGTCAAACTGCTGCCACTTGAAGAGAGAACAGTGTCATACTGCTGCCACTTGAAGAGAGAACAGTGTCAAACTGCTGTTACTTGACTAGAGAACAGTGTCAAACTGCTGCCACATGAATAGAGAACAGTGTCTAACTGCTGTTACTTGACTAGAGAACAGTGTCAAGCTGCTGCCACTTGAATAGAGAACCGTGTCAAACTGCTGTTACTTGACTAGAGAACAGTGTCAAACTGCTTTTACTTGACTAGAAAACAGTGTCAAACTGCTGCCACTTGAAAAGAGAACTGTGTCAAACTGCTGCCACTTGACTAGAGAACAGTGTCAAACTGCTGCTACTTGACTAGAGAACAGTGTCAAACTGCTGCCACTTGAATAGAGAACCGTGTCAAACTGCTGTTACTTGACTAGAGAACAGTGTCAAACTGCTGCCACTTGAATAGAGAACAGTGTCAAACTGCTGCCACTTGAATAGAGAACAGTGTCAAACTGCTGCCACTTGAATAGAGAACAGTGTCAAACTGCTGCCACTTGAATAGAGAACAGTGTCAAACTGCTGCCACTTGAATAGAGAACAGTGTCAAACTGCTGCCACTTGAATAGAGAACAGTGTCAAACTGCTGTTACTTGACTAGAGAACAGTGTCAAACTGCTGTTATTTGACTAGAGAACAGTGTCAAACTGCTGCCACATGAATAGAGAACAGTGTCAAACTGCTGTTACTTGACGAGAGAACAGTGTCAAACTGCTGCCACTTGAATAGAGAACAGTGTCAAACTGCTGCCACTTGAATAGAGAACAGTGTCAAACTGCTGCCACTTGAAGAGAGAACAGTGTCAAACTGCTGCCACTTGAAGAGAGAACAGTGTCAAACTGCTGTTACTTGACTAGAGAACAGTGTCAAACTGCTGTTACTTGACTAGAGAACAGTGTCAAACTACTGCCACATGAATAGAGATCAGTGTCAAACTGCTGTTACTTGACTAGAGAACAGTGTCAAACTGCTGCCACTTGAATAGAGAACCGTGTCAAACTGCTGTTACTTGACTAGAGAACAGAGTCAAACTGCTTTTACTTGACTAGAAAACAGTGTCAAACTGCTGCCACTTGAATAGAGAACTGTGTCAAACTGCTGCCACTTGACTAGAGAACAGTGTCAAACTGCTGCCACTTGAATAGAGAACAGTGTCAAACTGCTGCCACTTGAATAGAGAACAGTGTCAAACTGCTGCCACTTGAAGAGAGAACAGTGTCAAACTGCTGCCACTTGAAGAGAGAACAGTGTCAAACTGCTGTTACTTGACTAGAGAACAGTGTCAAACTGCTGCCACATGAATAGAGATCAGTGTCAAACTGCTGTTACTTGACTAGAGAACAGTGTCAAACTGCTGCCACTTGAATAGAGAACCGTGTCAAACTGCTGTTACTTGACTAGAGAACAGAGTCAAACTGCTTTTACTTGACTAGAAAACAGTGTCAAACTGCTGCCACTTGAATAGAGAACAGTGTCAAACTGCTGCCACTTGACTAGAGAACAGTGTCAAACTGCTGTTACTTGACTAGAGAACAGTGTCAAACTGCTGCCACTTGAATAGAGAACAGTGTCAAACTGCTGTTACTTGACTAGAGAACAGTGTCAAACTGCTGTTACTTGACTAGAAAACAGTGTCAAACTGCTGCCACTTGAATAGAGAACAGTGTCAAACTGCTGCCACTTGAAGAGAGAACAGTGTCAAACTGCTGCCACTTGAAGAGAGAACAGTGTCAAACTGCTGTTACTTGACTAGAGAACAGTGTCAAACTGCTGCCACATGAATAGAGAACAGTGTCAAACTGCTGCCACTTGAATAGAGAACCGTGTCAAACTGCTGTTACTTGACTAGAGAACAGAGTCAAACTGCTTTTACTTGACTAGAAAACAGTGTCAAACTGCTGCCACTTGAATAGAGAACTGTGTCAAACTGCTGCCACTTGACTAGAGAACAGTGTCAAACTGCTGCTACTTGACTAGAGAACAGTGTCAAACTGCTGCCACTTGAATAGAGAACCGTGTCAAACTGCTGCCACTTGACTAGAGAACAGAGTCAAACTGCTTTTACTTGACTAGAAAACAGTGTCAAACTGCTGCCACTTGAATAGAGAACTGTGTCAAACTGCTGCCACTTGACTAGAGAACAGTGTCAAACTGCTGCCACAAACTGTCTGCTACCACTTGACTAGAGAACAGTGTCAAACTGCTGCTACTTGACTAGAGAACAGTGTCAAACTGCTGCCACTTGAATAGAGAACCATGTCAAACTGCTGTTACTTGACTAGAGAACAGTGTCAAACTGCTGTTACTTGACTAGAGAACAGTGTCAAACTGCTGCCACTTGAATAGAGAACAGTGTCAACCTGCTGCCACTTGAATAGAGAACAGTGTCAAACTGCTGCCACTTGAATAGAGAACAGTGTCAAACTGCTGCCACTTGAATAGAGAACAGTGTCAAACTGCTGCCACATGAATAGAGAACCGTGTCAAACTGCTGCCACTTGAATAGAGAACAGTGTCAAACTTGCTGCCACCTGAATAGAGAACAGTGTCAAACTGCTGTTACTTGACTAGAGAACAGTGTCAAACTGCTGTTATTTGACTAGAGAACAGTGTCAAACTGCTGCCACATGAATAGAGAACAGTGTCAAACTGCTGTTACTTGACTAGAGAACAGAGTCAAACTGCTTTTACTTGACTAGAAAACAGTGTCAAACTGCTGCCACTTGAATAGAGAACAGTGTCAAACTGCTGCCACTTGAATAGAGAACAGTGTCAAACTGCTGCCACTTGAAGAGAGAACAGTGTCAAACTGCTGCCACTTGAAGAGAGAACAGTGTCAAACTGCTGTTACTTGACTAGAGAACAGAGTCAAACTGCTTTTACTTGACTAGAAAACAGTGTCAAACTGCTGCCACTTGAATAGAGAACAGTGTCAAACTGCTGCCACTTGAAGAGAGAACAGTGTCATACTGCTGCCACTTGAAGAGAGAACAGTGTCAAACTGCTGTTACTTGACTAGAGAACAGTGTCAAACTGCTGCCACATGAATAGAGAACAGTGTCAACTGCTGTCAAACTGTCAAACTGCTGCCACTTGAATAGAGAACAGTGTCAAACTGCTGTTACTTGACTAGAGAACAGTGTCAAACTGCTTTTACTTGACTAGAAAACAGTGTCAAACTGCTGCCACTTGAATAGAGAACTGTGTCAAACTGCTGCCACTTGACTAGAGAACAGTGTCAAACTGCTGCCACTTGACTAGAGAACAGTGTCAAACTGCTGCCACTGAATAGAGAACTGCTGTTACTTGACTAGAGAACAGTGTCAAACTGCTGCCACTTGAATAGAGAACAGTGTCAAACTGCTGCCACTTGAATAGAGAACAGTGTCAAACTGCTGCCACTTGAATAGAGAACAGTGTCAAACTGCTGCCACTTGAATAGAGAACAGTGTCAAACTGCTGCCACTTGAATAGAGAACAGTGTCAAACTGCTGCCACTTGAATAGAGAACAGTGTCAAACTGCTGTTACTTGACTAGAGAACAGTGTCAAACTGCTGTTACTTGACTAGAGAACAGTGTCAAACTGCTGCCACATGAATAGAGAACAGTGTCAAACTGCTGTTACTTGACGAGAGAACAGTGTCAAACTGCTGCCACTTGAATAGAGAACAGTGTCAAACTGCTGCCACTTGAATAGAGAACAGTGTCAAACTGCTGCCACTTGAAGAGAGAACAGTGTCAAACTGCTGTTACTTGACTAGAGAACAGTGTCAAACTGCTGCCACATGAATAGAGATCAGTGTCAAACTGCTGTTACTTGACTAGAGAACAGTGTCAAACTGCTGCCACTTGAATAGAGAACAGTGTCAAACTGCTGTTACTTGACTAGAGAACAGTGTCAAACTGCTGCCACTTGAATAGAGAACAGTGTCAAACTGCTGCCACTTGAATAGAGAACAGTGTCAAACTGCTGCCACTTGAATAGAGAACAGTGTCAAACTGCTGCCACTTGAATAGAGAACAGTGTCAAACTGCTGCCACTTGAATAGAGAACAGTGTCAAACTGCTGCCACTTGACTAGAGAACAGTGTCAAACTGCTGCCACTTGAATAGAGAACAGTGTCAAACTGCTGCCACTTGAATAGAGAACAGTGTCAAACTGCTGCCACTTGAAGAGAGAACAGTGTCAAACTGCTGCCACTTGAAGAGAGAACAGTGTCAAACTGCTGTTACTTGACTAGAGAACAGTGTCAAACTGCTGCCACATGAATAGAGAACAGTGTCAAACTGCTGTTACTTGACTAGAGAACAGTGTCAAACTGCTGCCACTTGAATAGAGAACCGTGTCAAACTGCTGTTACTTGACTAGAGAACAGAGTCAAACTGCTTTTACTTGACTAGAAAACAGTGTCAAACTGCTTTTAATTGACTAGAAAACAGTTTCAAACTGCTGCTACTTGAATAGAGAACAGTGTCAAACTGCTGTTACTTGACTAGAGAACAGTGTCAAACTGCTGCCACTTGAATAGAGAACAGTGTCAAACTGCTGCCACTTGAATAGAGAACAGTGTCAAACTGCTGTTACTTGACTAGAGAACAGTGTCAAACTGCTGTTACTTGACTAGAGAACAGTGTCAAACTGCTGTTACTTGACTAGAGAACAGTGTCAAACTGCTGCCACTTGAATAGAGAACAGTGTCAAACTGCTGCCACTTGAATAGAGAACAGTGTCAAACTGCTGCCACTTGAAGAGAGAACAGTGTCAAACTGCTGTTACTTGAAGAGAACAGTGTCAAACTGCTGCCACATGAATAGAGAACAGTGTCAAACTGCTGCCACTTGAATAGAGAACCGTGTCAAACTGCTCTTACTTGACTAGAGAACAGTCAAACTGCTTTTACTTGACTAGAAAACAAAACTGCTGCCACTTGAATAGAGAACTGTGTCAAACTGCTGCCACTTGACTAGAGAACAGTGTCAAACTGCTGCTACTTGACTAGAGAACAGTGTCAAACTGCTGCCACTTGAATAGAGAACAGTGTCAAACTGCTGCCACTTGACTAGAGAACAGTGTCAAACTGCTTTACTTGACTAGAGAACAGTGTCAAACTGCTGCCACTTGAATAGAGAACTGTGTCAAACTGCTGCCACTTGAATAGAGAACAAACTGCTGCCACTTGACTAGAGAACAGTGTCAAACTGCTGCTTACTTGACTAGAGAACAGTGTCAAACTGCTGCCACTTGAATAGAGAACAGTGTCAAACTGCTGCCACTTGAATAGAGAACAGTGTCAAACTGCTGCCACTTGAATAGAGAACAGTGTCAAACTGCTGTTACTTGACTAGAGTGTCAAACTGCTGCCACTTGAATAGAGAACAGTGTCAAACTGCTGCCACTTGAAGAGAGAACAGTGAAACTGCTGCCACTTGAAGAGAGAACAGTGTCAAACTGCTGTTACTTGACTAGAGAACAGTGTCAAACTGCTGCCACATGAATAGAGAACAGTGTCAAACTGCTGCCACTTGAATAGAGAACCGTGTCAAACTGCTGTTACTTGACTAGAGAACAGAGTCAAACTGCTTTTACTTGACTAGAAAACAGTGTCAAACTGCTGCCACTTGAATAGAGAACTGTGTCAAACTGCTGCCACTTGACTAGAGAACAGTGTCAAACTGCTGCCACTTGACTAGAGAACAGTGTCAAACTGCTGCCACTTGAATAGAGAACAGTGTCAAACTGCTGCCACTTGACTAGAGAACAGTGTCAAACTGCTGCCACTTGACTAGAGAACAGTGTCAAACTGCTGCCACTTGAATAGAGAACAGTGTCAAACTGCTGCCACTTGACTAGAGAACAGTGTCAAACTGCTGCCACTTGAATAGAGAACAGTGTCAAACTGCTGCCACTTGAATAGAGAACAAACTGCTGTCAAAACTGCTGTTACTTGACTAGAGAACAGTGTCAAACTGCTGCCACATGAATAGAGAACAGTGTCAAACTGCTGTTACTTGACTAGAGAACAGTGTCAAACTGCTGCCACTTGAATAGAGAACAGTGTCAAACTGCTGTTACTTGACTAGAGAACAGAGTCAAACTGCTTTTACTTGACTAGAGAACAGTGTCAAACTGCTGCCACTTGAATAGAGAACAGTGTCAAACTGCTGCCACTTGACTACTGTCAAACTGCTGCCACTTGAATAGAGAACAGTGTCAAACTGCTGCCACTTGAATAGAGAACAGTGTCAAACTGCTGCCACTTGAATAGAGAACAGTGTCAAACTGCTGCCACTTGAAGAGAGAACAGTGTCAAACTGCTGTTACTTGACTAGAGAACAGTGTCAAACTGCTGCCACATGAATAGAGAACAGTGTCAAACTGCTGTTACTTGACTAGAGAACAGTGTCAAACTGCTGCCACTTGAATAGAGAACCGTGTCAAACTGCTGTTACTTGACTAGAGAACAGAGTCAAACTGCTTTTACTTGACTAGAAACAGTGTCAAACTGCTGCCACTTGAATAGAGAACAGTGTCAAACTGCTGCCACTTGAATAGAGAACAGTGTCAAACTGCTGTTACTTGACTAGAGAACAGTGTCAAACTGCTGCCACCTGAATAGAGAACAGTGTCAAACTGCTGCCACTTGAATAGAGAACAGTGTCAAACTGCTGTTACTTGAATAGAGAACAGTGTCAAACTGCTGTTACTTGACTAGAGAACAGTGTCAAACTGCTGCCACTTGAATAGAGAACAGTGTCAAACTGCTGCCACTTGAATAGAGAACAGTGTCAAACTGCTGCCACTTGAATAGAGAACAGTGTCAAACTGCTGTTACTTGACTAGAGAACAGTGTCAAACTGCTGCCACCTGAATAGAGAACAGTGTCAAACTGCTGCCACTTGAATAGAGAACAGTGTCAAACTGCTGTTACTTGACTAGAGAACAGTGTCAAACTGCTTTTACTTGACTAGAAAACAGTGTCAAACTGCTGCCACTTGAATAGAGAACAGTGTCAAACTGCTGCCACTCAGAAACAGTGTCAAACTGCTGCTACTTGACTAGAGAACAGTGTCAAACTGCTGCCACTTGAATAGAGAAGTGTCAAACTGCTGCCACTTGAATAGAGAACAGTGTCAAACTGCTGTTACTTGACTAGAGAACAGTGTCAAACTGCTGCCACTTGAATAGAGAACAGTGTCAAACTGCTGCCACTTGAATAGAGAACAGTGTCAAACTGCTGCCACTTGACTAGAGAACAGTGTCAAACTGCTGCCAGAGAAACAGTCAAACTGCTGTCAAACTGTCAAACTGCTGCCACTTGAATAGAGAACAGTGTCAAACTGCTGCCACTTGAATAGAGAACAGTGTCAAACTGCTGTTACTTGACTAGAGAACAGTGTCAAACTGCTGCCACCTGAATAGAGAACAGTGTCAAACTGCTGCCACTTGAATAGAGAACAGTGTCAAACTGCTGTTACTTGACTAGAGAACAGTGTCAAACTGCTGCCACTTGAATAGAGAACAGTGTCAAACTGCTGCCACTTGAAGAGAGAACAGTGTCAAACTGCTGCCACTTGAAGAGAGAACAGTGTCAAACTGCTGTTACTTGACTAGAGAACAGTGTCAAACTGCTGCCACATGAATAGAGAACAGTGTCAAACTGCTGCTGTTACTTGACTAGAGAACAGTGTCAAACTGCTGCCACTTGAATAGAGAACAGTGTCAAACTGCTGCCACTTGAATAGAGAACAGTGTCAAACTGTGTCAGAGAACAGTGTCAAACTGCTGCTACTTGACTAGAGAACAGTGTCAAACTGCTGCCACTTGAATAGAGAACCGTGTCAAACTGCTGCCACTTGACTAGAGAACAGAGTCAAACTGCTTTTACTTGACTAGAAAACAGTGTCAAACTGCTGCCACTTGAATAGAGAACTGTGTCAAACTGCTGCCACTTGACTAGAGAACAGTGTCAAACTGCTGCTACTTGACTAGAGAACAGTGTCAAACTGCTGCCACTTGAATAGAGAACAGTGTCAAACTGCTGCCACTTGACTAGAGAACAGTGTCAAACTGCTGCTACTTGACTAGAGAACAGTGTCAAACTGCTGCCACTTGAATAGAGAACAGTGTCAAACTGCTGTTACTTGACTAGAGAACAGTGTCAAACTGCTGTTACTTGACTAGAGAACAGTGTCAAACTGCTGCCACTTGAATAGAGAACAGTGTCAAACTGCTGCCACTTGAATAGAGAACAGAGTCAACCTGCTGCCACTTGAATAGAGAACAGTGTCAAACTGCTGCCACTTGAATAGAGAACAGTGTCAAACTGCTGCCACTTGAATAGAGAACAGTGTCAAACTGCTGCCACTTGAATAGAGAACAGTGTCAAACTGCTGCCACTTGAATAGAGAACAGTGTCAAACTGCTGTTATTGACTAGAGAACAGTGTCAAACTGCTGCCACCTGAATAGAGAACAGTGTCAAACTGCTGTTACTTGACTAGAGAACAGTGTCAAACTGCTGTTACTTGAAACTGCTGCCACATGAATAGAGAACAGTGTCAAACTGCAGTTACTTGACTAGAGAACAGAGTCAAACTGCTTTTACTTGACTAGAAACAGTGTCAAACTGCTGCCACTTGAATAGAGAACAGTGTCAAACTGCTGCCACTTGAATAGAGAACAGTGTCAAACTGCTGCCACTTGAATAGAGAACAGTGTCAAACTGCTGTTACTTGAATAGAGAACAGTGTCAAACTGCTGTTACTTGACTAGAGAACAGTGTCAAACTGCTGTTACTTGACTAGAAAACAGTGTCAAACTGCTGCCACTTGAATAGAGAACATTGTCAAACTGCTGCCACTTGAAGAGAGAACAGTGTCAAACTGCTGCCACTTGAAGAGAGAACAGTGTCAAACTGCTGTTACTTGACTAGAGAACAGTGTCAAACTGCTGCCACATGAATAGAGATAGTGTCAAACTGAACTAGAGAACAGTGTCAAACTGCTGCCACTTGAATAGAGAACAGTGTCAAACTGCTGTTACTTGACTAGAGAACAGTGTCAAACTGCTTTTACTTGACTAGAAAACAGTGTCAAACTGCTGCCACTTGAATAGAGAACTGTGTCAAACTGCTGCCAGAGAAACAGTGTCAAACTGCTGCCACTTGACTAGAGAACAGTGTCAAACTGCTGCCACTTGAATAGAGAACAGTGTCAAACTGCTGTTACTTGACTAGAGAACAGTGTCAAACTGCTGCCACTTGAATAGAGAACAGTGTCAAACTGCTGCCACTTGAATAGAGAACAGTGTCAAACTGCTGCCACTTGAATAGAGAACAGTGTCAAACTGCTGCCACTTGAATAGAGAACAGTGTCAAACTGCTGCCACTTGAATAGAGAACAGTGTCAAACTGCTGTTACTTGACTAGAGAACAGTGTCAAACTGCTGTTACTTGACTAGAGAACAGTGTCAAACTGCTGCCACTTGAATAGAGAACAGTGTCAAACTGCTGCCACTTGAATAGAGAACAGTGTCAAACTGCTGTTACTTGACTAGAGAACAGTCAAACTGTCAAACTGTCAAACTGCTGCCACTTGAATAGAGAACAGTGTCAAACTGCTGCCACTTGACTAGAGAACAGTGTCAAACTGCTGCCACTTGACTAGAGAACAGTGTCAAACTGCTGCCACTTGAATAGAGAACAGTGTCAAACTGCTGCCACTTGACTAGAGAACAGTGTCAAACTGCTGAACTTGACTAGAAAACAGTGTCAAACTGCTGCCACTTGAATAGAGAACAGTGTCAAACTGCTGCCACTTGACTAGAGAACAGTGTCAAACTGCTGACTAGAGACAGTGTCAAACTGCTGCCACTTGAATAGAGAACAGTGTCAAACTGCTGCCACTTGACTAGAGAACAGTGTCAAACTGCTGCTACTTGACTAGAGAACAGTGTCAAACTGCTGCCACTTGAATAGAGAACAGTGTCAAACTGCTGCCACTTGAATAGAGAACAGTGTCAAACTGCTGCCACTTGAATAGAGAACAGTGTCAAACTGCTGCCACTTGAATAGAGAACAGTGTCAAACTGTGTCAAACTGTCAAACTGCTGCTACTTGACTAGAGAACAGTGTCAAACTGCTGCCACTTGAATAGAGAACAGTGTCAAACTGCTGCCACTTGAATAGAGAACAGTGTCAAACTGCTGCCACTTGACTAGAGAACAGTGTCAAACTGCTGCCACTGCTGCCACTTGAATAGAGAACAGTGTCAAACTGCTGCCACTTGACTAGAGAACAGTGTCAAACTGCTGCCACTTGAATAGAGAACAGTGTCAAACTGCTGCCACTTGACTAGAGAACAGTGTCAAACTGCTGTCAAACTGCAAACTTGCTGCCACCTGAATAGAGAACAGTGTCAAACTGCTGCCACTTGAATAGAGAACAGTGTCAAACTGCTGTTACTTGACTAGAGAACAGTGTCAAACTGCTGCCACTTGAATAGAGAACAGTGTCAAACTGCTGCCACTTGAAGAGAGAACAGTGTCAAACTGCTGCCACTTGAATAGAGAACAGTGTCAAACTGCTGTTACTTGACTAGAGAACAGTGTCAAACTGCTGCCACTTGAATAGAGAACAGTGTCAAACTGCTGCCACTTGAATAGAGAACAGTGTCAAACTGCTGTTACTTGACTAGAGAACAGAGTCAAACTGCTTTTACTTGACTAGAAAACAGTGTCAAACTGCTGCCACTTGAATAGAGAACTGTGTCAAACTGCTGCCACTTGACTAGAGAACAGTGTCAAACTGCTGCTACTTGACTAGAGAACAGTGTCAAACTGCTGCCACTTGAATAGAGAACCGTGTCAAACTGCTGCCACTTGACTAGAGAACAGTGTCAAACTGCTGCCACTTGACTAGAAAACAGTGTCAAACTGCTGCCACTTGAATAGAGAACTGTGTCAAACTGCTGCCACTTGAATAGAGAACAGTGTCAAACTGCTGCTACTTGACTAGAGAACAGTGTCAAACTGCTGCTACTTGACTAGAGAACAGTGTCAAACTGCTGCCACTTGACTAGAGAACAGTGTCAAACTGCTGCCACTTGAATAGAGAACAGTGTCAAACTGCTGTTACTTGACTAGAGAACAGTGTCAAACTGCTGTTACTTGACTAGAGAACAGTGTCAAACTGCTGCCACTTGAATAGAGAACAGTGTCAAACTGCTGCCACTTGAATAGAGAACAGTGTCAAACTGCTGCCACTTGAATAGAGAACAGTGTCAAACTGCTGCCACTTGAATAGAGAACAGTGTCAAACTGCTGCCACTTGAATAGAGAACAGTGTCAAACTGCTGCCACTGAATAGAGAACAGTGTCAAACTGCTGCCAGAACAGTGTCAAACTGCTGCCACTTGAATAGAGAACAGTGTCAAACTGCTGCCACTTGAATAGAGAACAGTGTCAAACTGCTGCCACTTGAATAGAGAACAGTGTCAAACTGCTGCCACTTGAATAGAGAACAGTGTCAAACTGCTGCCACTTGAATAGAGAACAGTGTCAAACTGCTGTTATTGACTAGAGAACAGTGTCAAACTGCTGCCACCTGAATAGAGAACAGTGTCAAACTGCTGCCACTTGAATAGAGAACAGTGTCAAACTGCTGTTACTTGACTAGAGAACAGTGTCAAACTGCTGTTACTTGACTAGAGAACAGTGTCAAACTGCTGCCACATGAATAGAGAACAGTGTCAAACTGCTGCCACTTGAATAGAGAACAGTGTCAAACTGCTGCCACTTGAAGAGAACAGTGTCAAACTGCTGCCACTTGAATAGAGAACAGTGTCAAACTGCTGTTACTTGACTAGAGAAACTGCTGCCAGTGTCAAACTGCTGCCACTTGAATAGAGAACAGTGTCAAACTGCTGCCACTTGAAGAGAGAACAGTGTCAAACTGCTGTTACTTGACTAGAGAACAGTGTCAAACTGCTGCCACATGAATAGAGAACAGTGTCAAACTGAGAACAGTGTCAAACTGCTGCCACTTGAATAGAGAACCGTGTCAAACTGCTGTTACTTGACTAGAGAACAGAGTCAAACTGCTGTTACTTGACTAGAAAACAGTGTCAAATTGCTGCCACTTGAATAGAGAACAGTGTCAAACTGCTGCCACTTGACTAGAGAACAGTGTCAAACTGCTGCTACTTGACTAGAGAACAGTGTCAAACTGCTGCCACTTGAATAGAGAACCATGTCAAACTGCTGTTACTTGACTAGAGAACAGTGTCAAACTGCTGCCACTTGAATAGAGAACAGTGTCAAACTGCTGCCACTTGAATAGAGAACAGTGTCAAACTGCTGCCACTTGAATAGAGAACAGTGTCAAACTGCTGCCACTTGAATAGAGAACAGTGTCAAACTGCTGCCACTTGAATAGAGAACAGTGTCAAACTGCTGCCACTTGAATAGAGAACAGTGTCAAACTGCTGTTACTTGACTAGAGAACAGTGTCAAACTGCTGTTATTTGACTAGAAAACAGTGTCAAACTGCTGCCACATGAATAGAGAACAGTGTCAAACTGCTGCCACTTGAATAGAGAACAGTGTCAAACTGCTGTTACTTGACTAGAGAACAGTGTCAAACTGCTGTTACTTGACTAGAGAACAGTGTCAAACTGCTGCCACTTGAATAGAGAACAGTGTCAAACTGCTGCCACTTGACTAGAGAACAGTGTCAAACTGCTGCCACTTGACTAGAGAACAGTGTCAAACTGCTGCCACTTGAATAGAGAACCGTGTCAAACTGCTGCCACTTGACTAGAGAACAGTGTCAAACTGCTTTTACTTGACTAGAAAACAGTGTCAAACTGCTGCCACTTGAATAGAGAACAGTGTCAAACTGCTGCCACTTGAATAGAGAACAGTGTCAAACTGCTGCTACTTGACTAGAGAACAGTGTCAAACTGCTGCCACTTGAATAGAGAACAGTGTCAAACTGCTGCCACTTGACTAGAGAACAGTGTCAAACTGCTGCTACTTGACTAGAGAACAGTGTCAAACTGCTGCCACTTGAATAGAGAACCGTGTCAAACTGCTGTTACTTGACTAGAGAACAGTGTCAAACTGCTGTTACTTGACTAGAGAACAGTGTCAAACTGCTGCCACTTGAATAGAGAACAGTGTCAAACTGCTGCCACTTGAATAGAGAACAGAGTCAACCTGCTGCCACTTGAATAGAGAACAGTGTCAAACTGCTGCCACTTGAATAGAGAACAGTGTCAAACTGCTGCCACTTGAATAGAGAACAGTGTCAAACTGCTGCCACATGAATAGAGAACCGTGTCAAACTGACTAGAGAACAGTGTCAAACTGCTGCCACCTGAATAGAGAACAGTGTCAAACTGCTGTTACTTGACTAGAGAACAGTGTCAAACTGCTGTTACTTGACTAGAGAACAGTGTCAAACTGCTGCCACATGAATAGAGAACAGTGTCAAACTGCAGTTACTTGACGAGAGAACAGTGTCAAACTGCAGTTACTTGACGAGAGAACAGTGTCAAACTGCTGCCACTTGAATAGAGAACAGTGTCAAACTGCTGCCACTTGAATAGAGAACAGTGTCAAACTGCTGCCACTTGAATAGAGAACAGTGTCAAACTGCTGCCACTTGAATAGAGAACAGTGTCAAACTGCTGTTACTTGACTAGAGAACAGTGTCAAACTGCTGCCACTTGAATAGAGAACAGTGTCAAACTGCTGCCACTTGAATAGAGAACAGTGTCAAACTGCTGCCACTTGAATAGAGAACAGTGTCAAACTGCTGCCACTTGAATAGAGAACAGTGTCAAACTGCTGTTACTTGACTAGAGAACAGTGTCAAACTGCTGCCACATGAATAGAGAACAGTGTCAAACTGCTGTTACTTGACTAGAGAACAGTGTCAAACTGAATAGAGAACAGTGTCAAACTGCTGCCACTTGAATAGAGAACAGTGTCAAACTGCTGTTACTTGACTAGAGAACAGAGTCAAACTGCTGCCACTTGACTAGAAAACAGTGTCAAACTGCTGCCACTTGAATAGAGAACAGTGTCAAACTGCTGCCACTTGAATAGAGAACAGTGTCAAACTGCTGTTACTTGACTAGAGAACAGTGTCAAACTGCTGCCACTTGAATAGAGAACAGTGTCAAACTGCTGCCACTTGAATAGAGAACAGTGTCAAACTGCTGTTACTTGACTAGAGAACAGTGTCAAACTGCTGTTAGAACAGTGTCAAACTGCTGCCACTTGAATAGAGAACAGTCAAACTGCTCAAAACTGCTGCCACTTGAATAGAGAACAGTGTCAAACTGCTGCCACTTGAAGAGAGAACAGTGTCAAACTGCTGTTACTTGACTAGAGAACAGTGTCAAACTGCTGCCACTTGAATAGAGAACAGTGTCAAACTGCTGCCACTTGAATAGAGAACAGTGTCAAACTGCTGTTACTTGAATAGAGAACAGTGTCAAACTGCTGCCACTTGACTAGAGAACAGTGTCAAACTGCTGCCACTTGAATAGAGAACAGTGTCAAACTGCTGTTACTTGACTAGAGAACAGTGTCAAACTGCTGTTACTTGACTAGAGAACAGTGTCAAACTGCTTTTACTTGACTAGAAAACAGTGTCAAACTGCTGTTACTTGACTAGAGAACAGTGTCAAACTGCTGTTACTTGACTAGAGAACAGTGTCAAACTGCTGCCACTTGAATAGAGAACAGTGTCAAACTGCTGCCACTTGAATAGAGAACAGTGTCAAACTGCTGTTACTTGACTAGAGAACAGTGTCAAACTGCTGTTACTTGACTAGAAAACAGTGTCAAACTGCTGCCACTTGAATAGAGAACAGTGTCAAACTGCTGCCACTTGAAGAGAGAACAGTGTCAAACTGCTGCCACTTGAAGAGAGAACAGTGTCAAACTGCTGTTACTTGACTAGAGAACAGTGTCAAACTGCTGCCACTTGAATAGAGAACAGTGTCAAACTGCTGTGTCAAACTGCTGCTTTACTTGACTAGAGAACAGTCAAACTGCTCAAAAAACAGTGTCAAACTGCTGCCACTTGAATAGAGAACTGTGTCAAACTGCTGCCACTTGACTAGAGAACAGTGTCAAACTGCTGCTACTTGACTAGAGAACAGTGTCAAACTGCTGCCACTTGAATAGAGAACAGTGTCAAACTGCTGCCACTTGACTAGAGAACAGTGTCAAACTGCTGCCACTTGACTAGAGAACAGTGTCAAACTGCTGTTACTTGACTAGAGAACAGTGTCAAACTGCTGCCACTTGAATAGAGAACAGTGTCAAACTGCTGCCACTTGAATAGAGAACAGTGTCAAACTGCTGCCACTTGAATAGAGAACAGTGTCAAACTGCTGCCACTTGAATAGAGAACAGTGTCAAACTGCTGCCACTTGAATAGAGAACAGTGTCAAACTGCTGCCACTTGAATAGAGAACAGTGTCAAACTGCTGCCACTTGACTAGAGAACCGTGTCAAACTGCTGCCACTTGACTAGAGAACAGTGTCAAACTGCTGTTACTTGACTAGAGAACAGTGTCAAACTGCTGCCACTTGAATAGAGAACTGTGTCAAACTGCTGCCACTTGAATAGAGAACAGTGTCAAACTGCTGCCACTTGAATAGAGAACAGTGTCAAACTGCTGCCACTTGAATAGAGAACAGTGTCAAACTGCTGCCACTTGAATAGAGAACAGTGTCAAACTGCTGCCACTTGAATAGAGAACAGTGTCAAACTGCTGCCACTTGAATAGAGAACAGTGTCAAACTGCTGCCACTTGAATAGAGAACAGTGTCAAACTGCTGCCACTTGAATAGAGAACAGTGTCAAACTGCTGTTACCACTTGAATAGAGAACAGTGTCAAACTGAGACTAGAGAACAGTGTCAAACTGCTGCCACTTGAATAGAGAACAGTGTCAAACTGCTGCCACCTGAATAGAGAACAGTGTCAAACTGCTGTTACTTGACTAGAGAACAGTGTCAAACTGCTGTTATTTGACTAGAGAACAGTGTCAAACTGCTGCTACTTGACTAGAGAACCATGTCAAACTGCTGTTACTTGACTAGAGAACAGTGTCAAACTGCTTTTACTTGACTAGAAAACAGTGTCAAACTGCTGCCACTTGAATAGAGAACAGTGTCAAACTGCTGCCACTTGAATAGAGAACAGTGTCAAACTGCTGTTACTAGAATAGAGAACAGTGTCAAACTGCTGTTACTTGACTAGAGAACAGTGTCAAACTGCTGAATAGAGAACAGTGTCAAACTGCTGCCACTTGAATAGAGAACAGTGTCAAACTGCTGCCACTTGAAGAGAGAACAGTGTCAAACTGCTGCCACTTGAAGAGAGAACAGTGTCAAACTGCTGTTACTTGACTAGAGAACAGTGTCAAACTGCTGCCACTTGAATAGAGAACCGTGTCAAACTGCTGTTACTTGACTAGAGAACAGAGTCAAACTGCTTTTACTTGACTAGAGAACAGTGTCAAACTGCTGCCACTTGAATAGAGAACAGTGTCAAACTGCTGCCACTTGACTAGAGAACAGTGTCAAACTGCTGCTACTTGACTAGAGAACAGTGTCAAACTGCTGCCACTTGAATAGAGAACAGTGTCAAACTGCTGCCACTTGACTAGAGAACAGTGTCAAACTGCTGCCACTTGAATAGAGAACAGTGTCAAACTGCTGCCACTTGAATAGAGAACAGTGTCAAACTGCTGTTACTTGACTAGAGAACAGTGTCAAACTGCTGTTACTTGACTAGAGAACAGTGTCAAACTGCTGCCACTTGAATAGAGAACAGTGTCAAACTGCTGCCACTTGAATAGAGAACAGTGTCAACTGCTGCCACTTGAATAGAGAACAGTGTCAAACTGCTGCCACTTGAATAGAGAACAGAGTCAACCTGCTGCCACTTGAATAGAGAACAGTGTCAAACTGCTGCCACTTGAATAGAGAACAGTGTCAAACTGCTGCCACTTGAATAGAGAACAGTGTCAAACTGCTGCCACTTGAATAGAGAACAGTGTCAAACTGCTGTTACTTGACTAGAGAACAGTGTCAAACTGCTGTTACTTGACTAGAGAACAGTGTCAAACTGCTGCCACTTGAATAGAGAACAGTGTCAAACTGCTGTTACTTGACTAGAGAACAGTGTCAAACTGCTGTTACTTGACTAGAGAACAGTGTCAAACTGCTGCCACTTGAATAGAGAACAGTGTCAAACTGCTGCCACTTGACTAGAGAACAGTGTCAAACTGCTGCCACTTGAATAGAGAACAGTGTCAAACTGCTGCCACTTGAATAGAGAACAGTGTCAAACTGCTGCCACTTGAATAGAGAACAGTGTCAAACTGCTGCCACTTGAAGAGAGAACAGTGTCAAACTGCTGTTACTTGACTAGAGAACAGTGTCAAACTGCTGCCACATGAATAGAGAACAGTGTCAAACTGCTGTTACTTGACTAGAGAACAGTGTCAAACTGCTGCCACTTGAATAGAGAACCGTGTCAAACTGCTGTTACTTGACTAGAGAACAGAGTCAAACTGCTTTTACTTGACTAGAAAACAGTGTCAAACAATAGAGAACTGTGTCAAACTGCTGCCACCTGAATAGAGAACAGTGTCAAACTGCTGCTAAAGAGAACAGTGTCAAACTGCTGCCACTTGAATAGAGAACTGTGTCAAACTGCTGCCACTTGACTAGAGAACAGTGTCAAACTGCTGCCACTTGAATAGAGAACCGTGTCAAACTGCTGTTACTTGACTAGAGAACAGTGTCAAACTGCTGTTACTTGACTAGAGAACAGTGTCAAACTGCTGCCACTTGAATAGAGAACAGTGTCAAACTGCTGTTACTTGACTAGAGAACAGAGTCAAACTGCTTTTACTTGACTAGAAAACAGTGTCAAACTGCTGCCACTTGAATAGAGAACTGTGTCAAACTGCTGCCACTTGACTAGAGAACAGTGTCAAACTGCTGCCACTTGACTAGAGAACAGTGTCAAACTGCTGCCACTTGAATAGAGAACAGTGTCAAACTGCTGCCACTTGACTAGAGAACAGTGTCAAACTGCTGCCACTTGAATAGAGAAACTGCTGTTACTTGACAGAGAACAGTGTCAAACTGCTGCCACTTGAATAGAGAACAGTGTCAAACTGCTGCCACTTGAATAGAGAACAGTGTCAAACTGCTGCCACTTGAATAGAGAACAGTGTCAAACTGCTGCCACTTGAATAGAGAACAGTGTCAAACTGCTGCCACTTGAATAGAGAACAGTGTCAAACTGCTGCCACTTGAATAGAGAACAGTGTCAAACTGCTGCCACTTGACTAGAGAACAGTGTCAAACTGCTGCCACTTGAATAGAGAACAGTGTCAAACTGCTGTTAACTGCTGCCACTTGAATAGAGAACAGTGTCAAACTGCTGCCACTTGAATAGAGAACAGTGTCAAACTGCTGCCACTTGAATAGAGAACAGTGTCAAACTGCTGCCACTTGAATAGAGAACAGTGTCAAACTGCTGCCACTTGAATAGAGAACAGTGTCAAACTGCTGCCACTTGAATAGAGAACAGTGTCAAACTGCTGCCACTTGAATAGAGAACAGTGTCAAACTGCTGCCACTTGAATAGAGAACAGTGTCAAACTGCTGCCACTTGAATAGAGAACAGTGTCAAACTGCTGTTACTTGACTAGAGAACAGTGTCAAACTGCTGTTATTTGACTAGAGAACAGTGTCAAACTGCTGCCACTTGAATAGAGAACAGTGTCAAACTTGCTGCCACCTGAATAGAGAACAGTGTCAAACTGCTGTTACTTGACTAGAGAACAGTGTCAAACTGCTGTTATTTGACTAGAGAACAGTGTCAAACTGCTGCTACTTGACTAGAGAACAAAACTGCTGTTACTTGACTAGAGAACAGTGTCAAACTGCTTTACTTGACTAGAGAACAGTGTCAAACTGCTGCCACTTGAATAGAGAACAGTGTCAAACTGCTGCCACTTGAATAGAGAACAGTGTCAAACTGCTGTTACTTGAATAGAGAACAGTGTCAAACTGCTGCCACTTGACTAGAGTGTCAAACTGCTGTTAACAGTGTCAAACTGCTGCCACTTGAATAGAGAACAGTGTCAAACTGCTGCCACTTGAATAGAGAACAGTGTCAAACTGCTGCCACTTGAATAGAGAACAGTGTCAAACTGCTGTTACTTGACGAGAGAACAGTGTCAAACTGCTGCCACTTGAATAGAGAACAGTGTCAAACTGCTGCCACTTGAATAGAGAACAGTGTCAAACTGCTGTTACTTGACTAGAGAACAGTGTCAAACTGCTGCCACTTGACTAGAGAACAGTGTCAAACTGCTGCCACTTGAATAGAGAACAGTGTCAAACTGCTGCCACTTGAATAGAGAACAGTGTCAAACTGCTGCTACTTGACTAGAGAACAGTGTCAAACTGCTGCCACTTGAATAGAGAACAGTGTCAAACTGCTGCCACTTGACTAGAGAACAGTGTCAAACTGCTGCCACTTGAATAGAGAACAGTGTCAAACTGCTGCCACTTGAATAGAGAACAGTGTCAAACTGCTGTTACTTGACTAGAGAACAGTGTCAAACTGCTGTTACTTGACTAGAGAACAGTGTCAAACTGCTGCCACTTGAATAGAGAACAGTGTCAAACTGCTGCCACTTGAATAGAGAACAGTGTCAAACTGCTGCCACTTGAATAGAGAACAGTGTCAAACTGCTGCCACTTGAATAGAGAACAGTGTCAAACTGCTGCCACTTGAATAGAGAACAGTGTCAAACTGCTGCCACTTGAATAGAGAACAGTGTCAAACTGCTGCCACTTGAATAGAGAACAGTGTCAAACTGCTGCCACCTGAATAGAGAACAGTGTCAAACTGCTGTTACTTGACTAGAGAACAGTGTCAAACTGCTGTTACTTGACTAGAGAACAGTGTCAAACTGCTGCCACTTGAATAGAGAACAGTGTCAAACTGCTGTTACTTGACTAGAGAACAGTGTCAAACTGCTGCCACTTGACTAGAGAACAGTGTCAAACTGCTGCCACTTGAATAGAGAACAGTGTCAAACTGCTGCCACTTGAATAGAGAACAGTGTCAAACTGCTGCCACTTGAATAGAGAACAGTGTCAAACTGCTGCCACTTGACTAGAGAACAGTGTCAAACTGCTGCCACTTGAATAGAGAACAGTGTCAAACTGCTGCCACTTGACTAGAGAACAGTGTCAAACTGCTGCCACTTGAATAGAGAACAGTGTCAAACTGCTGCCACTTGAATAGAGAACAGTGTCAAACTGCTGTTACTTGACTAGAGAACAGTGTCAAACTGCTGCCACTTGAATAGAGAACAGTGTCAAACTGCTGCCACTTGAATAGAGAACAGTGTCAAACTGCTGCCACTTGAATAGAGAACAGTGTCAAACTGCTGCCACTTGAATAGAGAACAGTGTCAAACTGCTGCCACTTGAATAGAGAACAGTGTCAAACTGCTGCCACTTGAATAGAGAACAGTGTCAAACTGCTGCCACTTGAATAGAGAACAGTGTCAAACTGCTGCCACTTGAATAGAGAACAGTGTCAAACTTGCTGCCACCTGAATAGAGAACAGTGTCAAACTGCTGTTACTTGACTAGAGAACAGTGTCAAACTGCTGTTATTTGACTAGAGAACAGTGTCAAACTGCTGCCACATGAATAGAGAACAGTGTCAAACTGCTGTTACTTGACTAGAGAACAGAGTCAAACTGCTTTTACTTGACTAGAAAACAGTGTCAAACTGCTGCCACTTGAATAGAGAACTTGAAACTGCTGCCACTTGAGAGAACAGTGTCAAACTGCTGTCACTTGAATAGAGAACAGTGTCAAACTGCTGCCACTTGAATAGAGAACAGTGTCAAACTGCTGCCACTTGAAGAGAGAACAGTGTCAAACTGCTGCCACTTGAAGAGAGAACAGTGTCAAACTGCTGTTACTTGACTAGAGAACAGTGTCAAACTGCTGCCACATGAATAGAGATCAGTGTCAAACTGCTGTTACTTGACTAGAGAACAGTGTCAAACTGCTGCCACTTGAATAGAGAACAGTGTCAAACTGCTGTTACTTGACTAGAGAACAGTGTCAAACTGCTGCCACTTGAATAGAGAACAGTGTCAAACTGCTGCCACTTGACTAGAGAACAGTGTCAAACTGCTGCCACTTGAATAGAGAACAGTGTCAAACTGCTGCCACTTGAATAGAGAACAGTGTCAAACTGCTGCCACTTGACTAGAGAACAGTGTCAAACTGCTGCCACTTGAATAGAGAACAGTGTCAAACTGCTGTTACTTGAATAGAGAACAGTGTCAAACTGCTGTTACTTGACTAGAGAACAGTGTCAAACTGCTGCCACTTGAATAGAGAACAGTGTCAAACTGCTGTTACTTGACTAGAGAACAGTGTCAAACTGCTGTTACTTGACTAGAGAACAGTGTCAAACTGCTGCCACTTGAATAGAGAACTGTGAAACTGCTGCCACTTGAGAGAACAGTGTCAAACTGCTGCCACTTGACTAGAGAACAGTGTCAAACTGCTGCCACTTGAATAGAGAACAGTGTCAAACTGCTGCCACTTGACAGAGAACAGTGTCAAACTGCTGCCACTTGACTAGAGAACAGTGTCAAACTGCTGTTACTTGACTAGAGAACAGTGTCAAACTGCTGCCACTTGAATAGAGAACAGTGTCAAACTGCTGCCACTTGAATAGAGAACAGTGTCAAACTGCTGCCACTTGAATAGAGAACAGTGTCAAACTGCTGCCACTTGAATAGAGAACAGTGTCAAACTGCTGCCACTTGAATAGAGAACAGTGTCAAACTGCTGCCACTTGAATAGAGAACAGTGTCAAACTGCTGCCACTTGACTAGAGAACAGTGTCAAACTGCTGCCACTTGAATAGAGAACAGTGTCAAACTGCTGCCACTTGACTAGAGAACAGTGTCAAACTGCTGCCACTTGAATAGAGAACAGTGTCAAACTGCTGCCACTTGAATAGAGAAGTGTCAAACTGCTGCCACTTGAATAGAGAACAGTGTCAAACTGCTGTTACTTGACTAGAGAACAGTGTCAAACTGCTGCCACTTGAATAGAGAACAGTGTCAAACTGCTGCCACTTGAATAGAGAACAGTGTCAAACTGCTGCCACTTGAATAGAGAACAGTGTCAAACTGCTGCCACTTGAATAGAGAACAGTGTCAAACTGCTGTTACTTGACTAGAGAACAGTGTCAAACTGCTGTTACTTGACTAGAGAACAGTGTCAAACTGCTGCCACTTGAATAGAGAACAGTGTCAAACTGCTCAAATAGAGAACAGTGTCAAACTGCTGTTACTTGACTAGAGAACAGTGTCAAACTGCTGTTACTTGACTAGAGAACAGTGTCAAACTGCTGCCACTTGAATAGAGAACAAACTGCTGTCAAACAGTGTCAAACTGCTTTTACTTGACTAGAGAACAGTGTCAAACTGCTGCCACTTGAATAGAGAACAGTGTCAAACTGCTGCCACTTGAATAGAGAACAGTGTCAAACTGCTGCCAC
This sequence comes from Oncorhynchus keta, assembly GCF_023373465.1. NCBI lineage: Eukaryota > Metazoa > Chordata > Actinopteri > Salmoniformes > Salmonidae > Oncorhynchus > Oncorhynchus keta. The sequence goes on from NC_068424.1 coordinate 69,032,761, forward strand.
TTGAATAGAGAACAGTGTCAAACTGCTGCCAGAGAACAGTGTCAAACTGCTGCCACTTGAATAGAGAACAGTGTCAAACTGCTGCCACTTGAATAGAGAACAGTGTCAAACTGCTGTTACTTGACTAGAGAACAGTGTCAAACTGCTGCCACATGAATAGAGAACAGTGTCAAACTGCTGCCACTTGAATAGAGAACAGTGTCAAACTGCTGTTACTTGACTAGAGAACAGTGTCAAACTGCTGTTACTTGACTAGAGAACAGTGTCAAACTGCTGCCACATGAATAGAGAACAGTGTCAAACTGCTGCCACTTGACTAGAGAACAGTGTCAAACTGCTGCTAGACTAGAGAACAGTGTCAAACTGCTGCCACTTGAATAGAGAACAGTGTCAAACTGCTGCCACTTGACTAGAGAACAGTGTCAAACTGCTGCCACTTGAAGAGAACAGTGTCAAACTGCTGAATAGAGAACCAAACTGCTGTTACTTGACTAGAGAACAGTGTCAAACTGCTGTTACTTGACTAGAGAACAGTGTCAAACTGCTGCCACTTGAATAGAGAACAGTGTCAAACTGCTGCCACTTGAATAGAGAACAGTGTCAAACTGCTGCCACTTGAATAGAGAACAGTGTCAAACTGCTGCCACTTGAATAGAGAACAGTGTCAAACTGCTGCCACTTGAATAGAGAACAGTGTCAAACTGCTGCCACTTGAATAGAGAACAGTGTCAAACTGCTGCCACTTGAATAGAGAACAGTGTCAAACTTGCTGCCACTTGAATAGAGAACAGTGTCAAACTGCTGTTACTTGACTAGAGAACAGTGTCAAACTGCTGTTACTTGACTAGAGAACAGTGTCAAACTGCTGCCACATGAATAGAGAACAGTGTCAAACTGCTGTTACTTGACTAGAGAACAGAGTCAAACTGCTTTTACTTGACTAGAAAACAGTGTCAAACTGCTGCCACTTGAATAGAGAACAGTGTCAAACTGCTGCCACTTGAATAGAGAACAGTGTCAAACTGCTGCCACTTGAATAGAGAACAGTGTCAAACTGCTGCCACTTGAATAGAGAACAGTGTCAAACTGCTGCCACTTGAATAGAGAACAGTGTCAAACTGCTGCCACTTGAAGAGAGAACAGTGTCAAACTGCTGTTACTTGACTAGAGAACAGTGTCAAACTGCTGCCACATGAATAGAGATCAGTGTCAAACTGCTGTTACTTGACTAGAGAACAGTGTCAAACTGCTGCCACTTGAATAGAGAACAGTGTCAAACTGCTGTTACTTGAATAGAGAACAGTGTCAAACTGCTGCTAGAAAACAGTGTCAAACTTGAATAGAGAACAGTGTCAAACTGCTGCCACTTGACTAGAGAACAGTGTCAAACTGCTGACTTGACTAGAGAACAGTGTCAAACTGCTGCCACTTGAATAGAGAACAGTGTCAAACTGCTGCCACTTGACTAGAGAACAGTGTCAAACTGCTGCCACTTGAATAGAGAACAGTGTCAAACTGCTGTTACTTGAATAGAGAACAGTGTCAAACTGCTGTTACTTGAGAGAACAGTGTCAAACTGCTGCCACTTGAATAGAGAACAGTGTCAAACTGCTGCCACTTGAATAGAGAACAGTGTCAAACTGCTGTTACTTGACTAGAGAACAGTGTCAAACTGCTGCCACTTGAATAGAGAACAGTGTCAAACTGCTGTTACTTGACTAGAGAACAGAGTCAAACTGCTTTTACTTGACTAGAAAACAGTGTCAAACTGCTTTTACTTGACTAGAAAACAGTTTCAAACTGCTGTTACTTGACTAGAGAACAGTGTCAAACCGCTATTACTTGACTAGAGAACAGTGTCAAACTGCTGCCACTTGAATAGAGAACAGTGTCAAACTGCTGCCACTTGAATAGAGAACAGTGTCAAACTGCTGTTACTTGACTAGAGAACAGTGTCAAACTGCTGCCACCTGAATAGAGAACAGTGTCAAACTGCTGCCACTTGAATAGAGAACAGTGTCAAACTGCTGTTACTTGACTAGAGAACAGTGTCAAACTGCTGTTACTTGACTAGAGAACAGTGTCAAACTGCTGCCACTTGAATAGAGAACAGTGTCAAACTGCTGCCACTTGAATAGAGAACAGTGTCAAACTGCTGCCACTTGAATAGAGAACAGTGTCAAACTGCTGTTACTTGACTAGAGAACAGTGTCAAACTGCTGCCACTTGAATAGAGAACAGTGTCAAACTGCTGCCACTTGAATAGAGAACAGTGTCAAACTGCTGCCACTTGAATAGAGAACAGTGTCAAACTGCTGCCACTTGACTAGAGAACAGTGTCAAACTGCTGCCACTTGAATAGAGAACAGTGTCAAACTGCTGTTACTTGAATAGAGAACAGTGTCAAACTGCTGTTACTTGACTAGAGAACAGTGTCAAACTGCTGCCACTTGAATAGAGAACAGTGTCAAACTGCTGCCACTTGAATAGAGAACAGTGTCAAACTGCTGCCACTTGAATAGAGAACAGTGTCAAACTGCTGCCACTTGAATAGAGAACAGTGTCAAACTGCTGCCACTTGAATAGAGAACAGTGTCAAACTGCTGCCACTTGAATAGAGAACAGTGTCAAACTGCTGCCACTTGAATAGAGAACAGTGTCAAACTGCTGTTACTTGACTAGAGAACAGTGTCAAACTGCTGCCACTTGAATAGAGAACAGTGTCAAACTGCTGCCACTTGAATAGAGAACAGTGTCAAACTGCTGTTACTTGACTAGAGAACAGTGTCAAACTGCTGCCACTTGACTAGAGAACAGTGTCAAACTGCTGCCACTTGAATAGAGAACAGTGTCAAACTGCTGCCACTTGACTAGAGAACAGTGTCAAACTGCTGCCACTTGAATAGAGAACAGTGTCAAACTGCTGCCACTTGAATAGAGAACAGTGTCAAACTGCTGCCACTTGAAGAGAGAACAGTGTCAAACTGCTGCCACTTGAAGAGAGAACAGTGTCAAACTGCTGTTACTTGACTAGAGAACAGTGTCAAACTGCTGCCACATGAATAGAGATCAGTGTCAAACTGCTGCCACTTGAATAGAGAACAGTGTCAAACTGCAAATAGAGAACTGTCAAACTGCTGTTACTTGACTAGAGAACAGAGTCAAACTGCTTTTACTTGACTAGAAAACAGTGTCAAACTGCTGCCACTTGAATAGAGAACAGTGTCAAACTGCTGCCACTTGACTAGAGAACAGTGTCAAACTGCTGCTACTTGACTAGAGAACAGTGTCAAACTGCTGCCACTTGAATAGAGAACAGTGTCAAACTGCTGCCACTTGACTAGAGAACAGTGTCAAACTGCTGCCACTTGAATAGAGAACAGTGTCAAACTGCTGTTACTTGACTAGAGAACAGTGTCAAACTGCTGTTACTTGACTAGAGAACAGTGTCAAACTGCTGCCACTTGAATAGAGAACAGTGTCAAACTGCTGCCACTTGAATAGAGAACAGTGTCAAACTGCTGCCACTTGAATAGAGAACAGTGTCAAACTGCTGCCACTTGAATAGAGAACAGTGTCAAACTGCTGCCACATGAATAGAGAACAGTGTCAAACTGCTGCCACTTGAATAGAGAACAGTGTCAAACTGCTGTTACTTGACTAGAGAACAGTGTCAAACTGCTGCCACACAGTGTGTCAAACTGCTGTTACTTGAATAGAGAACAGTGTCAAACTGCTGCCACTTGAATAGAGAACAGTGTCAAACTGCTGCCACTTGACTAGAGAACAGTGTCAAACTGCTTTGACACTTGAAAGCAGTTTGAACAGTGTCAAACTGCTGTTCCACTTGAATAGAAACAGTGTCAAACTGCTGCCACTTGAATAGAGAACAGTGTCAAACTGCTGCCACTTGAATAGAGAACAGTGTCAAACTGCTGTTACTTGACTAGAGAACAGTGTCAAACTGCTGCCACTTGAATAGAGAACAGTGTCAAACTGCTGCACACTTGAATAGAGAACAGTCAAACTGCTGCCACTTGAATAGAGAACAAAACTGCTGTTACCACTTGAATAGAGAACAGTGAAACTGCTGTTAGAGAACAGTGTCAAACTGCTGCCACTTGAATAGAGAACAGTGTCAAACTGCTGCCACTTGACTAGAGAACAGTGTCAAACTGCTGTTACTTGAATAGAGAACAGTGTCAAACTGCCACTTGACTAGAGAACAGTGTCCACTGCTGTTCTCACTTGAAGAGAGAACAGTGTCAAACTGCTGCCACTTGAATAGAGAACTGTGTCAAACTGCTGCCACTTGACTAGAGAACAGTGTCAAACTGCTGCCACTTGAATAGAGAACAGTGTCAAACTGCTGCCACTTGAATAGAGAACAGTGTCAAACTGCTGCCACTTGAATAGAGAACAGTGTCAAACTGCTGCCACTTGAATAGAGAACAGTGTCAAACTGCTGCCACTTGAATAGAGAACAGTGTCAAACTGCTGCCACTTGAATAGAGAACAGTGTCAAACTGCTGTTACTTGACTAGAGAACAGTGTCAAACTGCTGTTACTTGACTAGAGAACAGTGTCAAACTGCTGTTACTTGACTAGAGAACAGTGTCAAACTGCTGTTACTTGACTAGAGAACAGTGTCAAACTGCTGCCACTTGAATAGAGAACAGTCAAACTGTCAAACTGCAAACTGCTGCCACTTGAATAGAGAACAGTGTCAAACTGCTGCCACTTGAATAGAGAACAGTGTCAAACTGCTGCCACTTGAATAGAGAACAGTGTCAAACTGCTGCCACTTGAATAGAGAACAGTGTCAAACTGCTGTTACTTGACTAGAGAACAGTGTCAAACTGCTGTTACTTGACTAGAGAACAGTGTCAAACTGCTGTTATTTGAACTAGAGAACAGTGTCAAACTGCTGCCACTTGAATAGAGAACAGTGTCAAACTGCTGTTACTTGACTAGAGAACAGTGTCAAACTGCTGCCACTTGAATAGAGAACAGTGTCAAACTGCTGTTACTTGACGAGAGAACAGTGTCAAACTGCTGCCACTTGAATAGAGAACAGTGTCAAACTGCTGCCACTTGAATAGAGAACAGTGTCAAACTGCTGTTACTTGACTAGAGAACAGTGTCAAACTGCTGCCACATGAATAGAGAACAGTGTCAAACTGCTGTTACTTGACTAGAGAACAGTGTCAAACTGCTGCCACTTGAATAGAGAACAGTGTCAAACTGCTGCCACTTGACTAGAGAACAGTGTCAAACTGCTGCCACTTGACTAGAGAACAGTGTCAAACTGCTGCCACTTGAATAGAGAACAGTGTCAAACTGCTGCCACTTGACTAGAGAACAGTGTCAAACTGCTGCCACTTGAATAGAGAACAGTGTCAAACTGCTGCCACTTGAATAGAGAACAGAGTCAAACTGCTGCCACTTGAATAGAGAACAGTGTCAAACTGCTGCCACTTGAATAGAGAACAGTGTCAAACTGCTGCCACTTGAATAGAGAACAGTGTCAAACTGCTGCCACATGAATAGAGAACAGTGTCAAACTGCTGCCACTTGAATAGAGAACAGTGTCAAACTGCTGTTACTTGACTAGAGAACAGTGTCAAACTGCTGTTACTTGACTAGAGAACAGTGTCAAACTGCTGTTACTTGACTAGAGAACAGTGTCAAACTGCTGCCACTTGAATAGAGAACAGTGTCAAACTGCTGTTACTTGACTAGAGAACAGTGTCAAACTGCTGCCACTTGAATAGAGAACAGTGTCAAACTGCTGTTACTTGACTAGAGAACAGTGTCAAACTGCTGCCACTTGAATAGAGAACAGTGTCAAACTGCTGCCACTTGAATAGAGAACAGTGTCAAACTGCTGCCACTTGAATAGAGAACAGTGTCAAACTGCTGCCACTTGAATAGAGAACAGTGTCAAACTGCTGTTACTTGACTAGAGAACAGTGTCAAACTGCTGCCACTTGAATAGAGAACAGTGTCAAACTGCTGTTACTTGACTAGAGAACAGTGTCAAACTGCTGTTACTTGACTAGAGAACAGTGTCAAACTGCTGCCACTTGAATAGAGAACAGTGTCAAACTGCTGCCACTTGAATAGAGAACAGTGTCAAACTGCTGCCACTTGAATAGAGAACAGTGTCAAACTGCTGCCACTTGAATAGAGAACAGTGTCAAACTGCTGCCACTTGAATAGAGAACAGTGTCAAACTGCTGAAATAGAGAACAGTGTCAAACTGCTGCCACTTGAATAGAGAACAGTGTCAAACTGCTGTTACTTGACTAGAGAACAGTGTCAAACTGCTGCCACTTGAATAGAGAACAGTGTCAAACTGCTGCCACTTGAATAGAGAACAGTGTCAAACTGCTGTTACTTGACTAGAGAACAGTGTCAAACTGCTGCCACTTGAATAGAGAACAGTGTCAAACTGCTGCCACTTGAATAGAGAACAGTGTCAAACTGCTGCCACTTGAATAGAGAACAGTGTCAAACTGCTGTTACTTGACTAGAGAACAGTGTCAAACTGCTGCCACCTGAATAGAGAACAGTGTCAAACTGCTGCCACTTGAATAGAGAACAGTGTCAAACTGCTGTTACTTGACTAGAGAACAGAGTCAAACTGCTTTTACTTGACTAGAGAACAGTGTCAAACTGCTGCCACTTGAATAGAGAACTGTGTCAAACTGCTGCCACTTGACTAGAGAACAGTGTCAAACTGCTGCTACTTGACTAGAGAACAGTGTCAAACTGCTGCCACTTGAATAGAGAACTGTGTCAAACTGCTGCCACTTGACTAGAGAACAGTGTCAAACTGCTGCCACTTGAATAGAGAACCGTGTCAAACTGCTGTTACTTGACTAGAGAACAGTGTCAAACTGCTGTTACTTGACTAGAGAACAGTGTCAAACTGCTGCCACTTGAATAGAGAACAGTGTCAAACTGCTGCCACTTGAATAGAGAACAGTGTCAAACTGCTGCCACTTGAATAGAGAACAGTGTCAAACTGCTGCCACTTGAATAGAGAACAGTGTCAAACTGCTGCCACTTGAATAGAGAAGTGTCAAACTGCTGCCACTTGAATAGAAACTGTCAAACTGCTGTTACTTGACTAGAGAACAGTGTCAAACTGCTGCCACTTGAATAGAGAACAGTGTCAAACTGCTGTTACTTGACTAGAGAACAGTGTCAAACTGACTTGAATAGAGAACAGTGTCAAACTGCTGCCACTTGAATAGAGAACAGTGTCAAACTGTGTCAAACTAGAGAACAGTGTCAAACTGCTGCCACTTGACTAGAGAACAGTGTCAAACTGCTGCCACTTGAATAGAGAACAGTGTCAAACTGCTGCCACTTGAATAGAGAACAGTGTCAAACTGCTGCCACTTGAATAGAGAACAGTGTCAAACTGCTGTTACTTGAATAGAGAACAGTGTCAAACTGCGCCACTTGAATAGAGAACAGTGTCAAACTGCTGCCACTTGAAACTGCTGTTAGAGAACAGTGTCAAACTGCTGCCACTTGAATAGAGAAACAGTGTCAAACTGCTGCCACTTGACTAGAGAACAGTGTCAAACTGCTGTTACTTGAATAGAGAACAGTGTCAAACTGCTGCTGAATAGAAGCTGACAGAACAGTGTCAAACTGCTGTTACTTGACTAGAGAACAGTGTCAAACTGCTGCCACTTGAATAGAGAACAGTGTCAAACTGCTGTTACTTGAATAGAGAACAGTGTCAAACTGCTGCCACTTGACTAGAGAACAGTGTCAAACTGCTGTTACTTGACTAGAGAACAGTGTCAAACTGCTGCCACTTGAATAGAGAACAGTGTCAAACTGCTGTTATTGACTAGAGAACAGTGTCAAACTGCTGCCACCTGAATAGAGAACAGTGTCAAACTGCTGCCACTTGAATAGAGAACAGTGTCAAACTGCTGTTACTTGACTAGAGAACAGTGTCAAACTGCTGTTACTTGACTAGAGAACAGTGTCAAACTGCTGCCACATGAATAGAGAACAGTGTCAAACTGCTGTTACTTGACTAGAGAACAGTGTCAAACTGCTGCCACTTGAATAGAGAACAGTGTCAAACTGCTGTTACTTGACTAGAGAACAGTGTCAAACTGCTGCCACTTGACTAGAGAACAGTGTCAAACTGCTGCCACTTGAATAGAGAACAGTGTCAAACTGCTGCCACTTGACTAGAGAACAGTGTCAAACTGCTGTTACTTGACTAGAGAACAGTGTCAAACTGCTGCCACTTGAATAGAGAACAGTGTCAAACTGCTGCCACTTGAATAGAGAACAGTGTCAAACTGCTGTTACTTGACTAGAGAACAGTGTCAAACTGAATAGAGAACTGTCAAACTGCTGCCACTTGAATAGAGAACAGTGTCAAACTGCTGCCACTTACTTGACTTGAATAGAGAACAGTGTCAAACTGCTGCCACTTGAATAGAGAACAGTGTCAAACTGCTGCCACTTGAATAGAGAACAGTGTCAAACTGCTGTTACTTGACTAGAGAACAGTGTCAAACTGCTGCCACTTGAATAGAGAACAGTGTCAAACTGCTGTTACTTGACTAGAGAACAGTGTCAAACTGCTGTTACTTGACTAGAGAACAGTGTCAAACTGCTGCCACTTGAATAGAGAACAGTGTCAAACTGCTGCCACTTGAATAGAGAACAGTGTCAAACTGCTGTTACTTGACTAGAGAACAGTGTCAAACTGCTGCCACTTGAATAGAGAACAGTGTCAAACTGCTGCCACTTGAATAGAGAACAGTGTCAAACTGCTGCCAGAGAGAACAGTGTCAAACTGCAAACTGCTGCCACTTGACAGTGTCAAACTGACTAGAGAACAGTGTCAAACTGCTGCTACTTGAATAGAGAACAGTGTCAAACTGCTGACTTGACTAGAGAACAGTGTCAAACTGCTGTTACTAGAGAACAGTTGACTAGAGAACAGTGTCAAACTGCTGCCACATGAATAGAGAACAGTGTCAAACTGCTGTTACTTGACTAGAGAACAGTGTCAAACTGCTGCCACTTGAATAGAGAACAGTGTCAAACTGCTGCCACTTGAATAGAGAACAGTGTCAAACTGCTGCTACTTGACTAGAGAACAGTGTCAAACTGCTGCCACTTGAATAGAGAACAGTGTCAAACTGCTGCCACTTGAATAGAGAACTGCTGCCACTTGAATAGAGAACAGTGTCAAACTGCTGTTACTTGACTAGAGAACAGTGTCAAACTGCTGCCACTTGAATAGAGAACAGTGTCAAACTGCTGTTACTTGACTAGAGAACAGTGTCAAACTGCTGTTACTTGACTAGAGAACAGTGTCAAACTGCTGTTACTTGACTAGAGAACAGTGTCAAACTGCTGTTACTTGACTAGAGAACAGTGTCAAACTGCTGTTACTTGACTAGAGAACAGTGTCAAACTGCTGTTACTTGACTAGAGAACAGTGTCAAACTGCTGCCACTTGAATAGAGAACAGTGTCAAACTGCTGTTACTTGACTAGAGAACAGTGTCAAACTGCTGCCACTTGAATAGAGAACAGTGTCAAACTGCTGTTACTTGACTAGAGAACAGTGTCAAACTGCTGTTACTTGACTAGAGAACAGTGTCAAACTGCTGCCACATGAATAGAGAACAAACTGTGTCAAACTGCTGCTGCCACTTGAATAGAGAACAGTGTCAAACTGCTGCCACTTGACTAGAGAACAGTGTCAAACTGCTGCTAGACTAGAGAACAGTGTCAAACTGCTGCCACTTGAATAGAGAACAGTGTCAAACTGCTGCCACTTGAATAGAGAACAGTGTCAAACTGCTGCCACTTGACTAGAGAACAGTGTCAAACTGAATAGAGAACAGTGTCAAACTGCTGACTTGAGAGAACAGTGTCAAACTGCTGCCAATAGAGAACGTTGTCAAACTGCTTCCAAATAGAGAACAGTGTCAAACTGCTTCCACTTGAATAGAGAACAGTGTCAAACTGCTGCCACTTGAATAGAGAACAGTGTCAAACTGCTGCCACTTGAATAGAGAACAGTGTCAAACTGCTGTTACTTGACTAGAGAACAGTGTCAAACTGACTTGAATAGAGAACAGTGTCAAACTGCTGTTACTTGACTAGAGAACAGTGTCAAACTGCTGTTACTTGACTAGAGAACAGTGTCAAACTGCTGTTACTTGAAACTAGAGAAACAGTGTCAAACTGCTGTTACTTGACTAGAGAACAGTGTCAAACTGCTGCCACTTGAATAGAGAACAGTGTCAAACTGCTGTTACTTGACTAGAGAACAGTGTCAAACTGCTGTTACTTGACTAGAGAACAGTGTCAAACTGCTGCCACTTGAATAGTCAAACTGCTGCCACTTGAATAGAGAACAGTGTCAAACTGCTGTTACTTGAGAGAACAGTGTCAAACTGCTGCCACTTGAATAGAGAACAGTGTCAAACTGCTGCCACTTGAATAGAGAACAGTGTCAAACTGCTGCACTTGAATAGAGAACAGTGTCAAACTGCTGTTACTTGAAGAGAACAGTGTCAAACTGCTGTTACTTGACTAGAGAACAGTGTCAAACTGCTGTTACTTGACTAGAGAACAGTGTCAAACTGCTGCCACGTGAATAGAGAACAGTGTCAAACTGCTGTTAACAGAGAACAGTGTCAAACTGCTGCCACTTGAATAGAGAACAGTGTCAAACTGACTTGACTAGAGAACAGTGTCAAACTGCTGTTACTTGACTAGAGAACAGTGTCAAACTGCTGCCACATGAATAGAGAACAGTGTCAAACTGTCAAACTGCTGCCACTTGAATAGAGAACAGTGTCAAACTGCTGCCACTTGAATAGAGAACAGTGTCAAACTGCTGCCACTTGAATAGAGAACAGTGTCAAACTGCTGCCACTTGAATAGAGAACAGTGTCAAACTGCTGCCACTTGTCAAACTGAATAGAGAACAGTGTCAAACTGCTGCCACTTGAATAGAGAACAGTGTCAAACTGCTGTTACTTGACTAGAGAACAGTGTCAAACTGCTGCCACTTGAATAGAGAACAGTGTCAAACTGCTGCCACTTGAATAGAGAACAGTGTCAAACTGCTGCCACTTGAATAGAGAACAGTGTCAAACTGCTGTTACTTGACTAGAGAACAGTGTCAAACTGCTGTTACCACAGTGAAACTAGAGAAACAGTGTCAAACTGCTGCCACTTGACTAGAGAACAGTGTCAAACTGCTGTTACTTGAATAGAGAACAGTGTCAAACTGCTGCCACTTGAATAGAGAACAGTGTCAAACTGCTGCCACTTGAAAACTGCTGCCAGAGAACAGTGTCAAACTGCTGTTACTTGACTAGAGAACAGTGTCAAACTGCTGTTACTTGACTAGAGAACAGTGTCAAACTGCTGTTACTTGACTAGAGAACAGTGTCAAACTGAAATAGAGAACAGTGTCAAACTGCTGTTATTGACTAGAGAACAGTGTCAAACTGCTGCCACCTGAATAGAGAACAGTGTCAAACTGCTGTTACTTGACTAGAGAACAGTGTCAAACTGCTGTTACTTGACTATAGAACAGTGTCGAACTGCTGCCACGTGAATAGAGAACAGTGTCAAACTGCAGTTACTTGACTAGAGAACAGTGTCAAACTGCTGCCACTTGAATAGAGAACAGTGTCAAACTGCTGCCACTTGAATAGAGAACAGTGTCAAACTGCTGCCACTTGAATAGAGAACAGTGTCAAACTGCTGCCACTTGAACAGTGTCAAACTGCTGTTGAATAGAGAACAGTTGTCAAACTGCTGCCACTTGAATAGAGAACAGTGTCAAACTGCTGCCACTTGAATAGAGAACAGTGTCAAACTGCTGACTTGAGAGAGAACAGTGTCAAACTGCTGCCACTTGAATAGAGAACAGTGTCAAACTGCTGACTTGAATAGAGAACAGTGTCAAACTGCTGTTACTTGAATAGAGAACAGTGTCAAACTGCTGTTACTTGACTAGAGAACAGTGTCAAACTGCTGTTACTTGACTAGAGAACAGTGTCAAACTGCTGCCACTGAATAGAGAACAGTGTCAAACTGCTGTTACTTGAAGAAACAGTGTCAAACTGCTGCCACTTGAATAGAGAACTGTGTCAAACTGCTGCCACTTGACTAGAGAACAGTGTCAAACTGCTGCTACTTGACTAGAGAACAGTGTCAAACTGCTGCCACTTGAATAGAGAACAGTGTCAAACTGCTGCCACCTGAATAGAGAACAGTGTCAAACTGCTGCCACTTGAATAGAGAACCGTGTCAAACTGCTGTTACTTGACTAGAGAACAGTGTCAAACTGCTGCCACCTGAATAGAGAACAGTGTCAAACTGCTGCCACTTGAATAGAGAACAGTGTCAAACTGCTGTTACTTGAATAGAGAACAGTGTCAAACTGCTGTTACTTGACTAGAGAACAGTGTCAAACTGCTGTTACTTGACTAGAGAACAGTGTCAAACTGCTGTTACTTGACTAGAGAACAGTGTCAAACTGCTGCCACATGAATAGAGAACAGTGTCAAACTGCAGTTACTTGACGAGAGAACAGTGTCAAACTGCTGCCACTTGAAGAGAGAACAGTGTCAAACTGCTGTTATTGACTAGAGAACAGTGTCAAACTGCTGCCACCTGAATAGAGAACAGTGTCAAACTGCTGCCACTTGAATAGAGAACAGTGTCAAACTGCTGTTACTTGACTAGAGAACAGTGTCAAACTGCTGCCACATGAATGGAGAACCGTGTCAAACTGCTCTTACTTGACTAGAAAACAGTGTCAAATTGCTGCCACTTGAATAGAGAACTGTGTCAAACTGCTGCCACTTGACTAGAGAACAGTGTCAAACTGCTGCTACTTGACTAGAGAACAGTGTCAAACTGCTGCCACTTGAATAGAGAACAGTGTCAAACTGCTGCCACTTGAATAGAGAACAGTGTCAAACTGCTGCTACTTGACTAGAGAACAGTGTCAAACTGCTGCCACTTGAATAGAGAACAGTGTCAAACTGCTGCTACTTGACTAGAGAACAGTGTCAAACTGCTGCTACTTGAATAGAGAACATTGTCAAACTGCTTCCACTTGAATAGAGAACAGTGTCAAACTGCTTCCACTTGAATAGAGAACAGTGTCAAACTGCTGCCACTTGAATAGAGAACGGTGTCAAACTGTTGCCACTTGAATAGAGAACAGTGTCAAACTGCTGTTACTTGACTAGAGAACAGTGTCAAACTGCTGCGACTTGAATAGAGAACAGTGTCAAACTGCTGTTACTTGACTAGAGAACAGTGTCAAACTGCTGTTACTTGACTAGAGAACAGTGTCAAACTGCTGTTACTTGACTAGAGAACAGTGTCAAACTGCTGTTACTTGACTAGAGAACAGTGTCAAACTGCTGTTATTTGACTAGAGAACAGTGTCAAACTGCTGCCACTTGAATAGAGAACAGTGTCAAACTGCTGCCACTTGAATAGAGAACAGTGTCAAACTGCTGTTACTTGACTAGAGAACAGTGTCAAACTGCTGTTACTTGACTAGAGAACAGTGTCAAACTGCTGCCACTTGAATAGAGAACAGTGTCAAACTGCTGCCACTTGACTAGAGAACAGTGTCAAACTGCTGTTACTTGACTAGAGAACAGTGTCAAACTGCTGCTACTTGAATAGAGAACAGTGTCAAACTGCTGCCAATTGAATAGAAAACAGTCAAACTGCTGCCACTTGAATAGAGAACCGTGTCAAACTGCTGTTACTTGACTAGAGAACAGTGTCAAACTGCTGTTATTTGACTAGAGAACAGTGTCAAACTGCTGTTATTTGACTAGAGAACAGTGTCAAACTGCTGCCACGTGAATAGAGAACAGTGTCAAACTGCTGTTACTTGACTGTCAAACTGCTGCCACTTGAATAGAGAACAGTGTCAAACTGCTGTTACTTGACTAGAGAACAGTGTCAAACTGCTGTTACTTGACTAGAGAACAGTGTCAAACTGCTGCCACATGAATAGAGAACAGTGTCAAACTGCTGTTACTTGACTAGAAAACAGTGTCAAACTGCTGACTTGAATAGAGAACAGTGTCAAACTGCTGCCACTTGACTAGAGAACAGTGTCAAACTGCTGCCACTTGACTAGAGAACAGTGTCAAACTGCTGCCACTTGAATAGAGAACAGTGTCAAACTGCTGCCACTTGAATAGAGAACAGTGTCAAACTGCTGCTTACTTGACTAGAGAACATGTCAAACTGCTGCTACTTGAATAGAGAACAGTGTCAAACTGCTGCCACTTGAATAGAGAACAGTGTCAAACTGCTGCCACTTGAATAGAGAACAGTGTCAAACTGCTGCCACTTGAATAGAGAACAGTGTCAAACTGCTGCCACTTGAATAGAGAACAGTGTCAAACTGCTGTTACTTGACTAGAGAACAGTGTCAAACTGCTGCCACTTGAATAGAGAACAGTGTCAAACTGCTGCTGTCAAACTGCTGCCACTTGAATAGAGAACAGTGTCAAACTGCTGCCACTTGACTAGAGAACAGTGTCAAACTGCTGTTACTTGAATAGAGAACAGTGTCAAACTGCTGCCACTTGAATAGAGAACAGTGTCAAACTGCTGCCACTTGAATAGAGAACAGTGTCAAACTGCTGCCACTTGAATAGAGAACAGTGTCAAACTGCTGTTACTTGACTAGAGAACAGTGTCAAACTTATGCTACTTGTGCCATAGAGAACAGTGTCAAACTGCTGCCACTTGAATAGAGAACAGTGTCAAACTGCTTCCACTTGAATAGAGAACAGTGTCAAACTGCTGCCACTTGAATAGAGAACAGTGTCAAACTGCTGCCACTTGACTAGAGAACAGTGTCAAACTGCTGCTACTTGAATAGAGAACAGTGTCAAACTGCTGCCACTTGAATAGAGAACAGTGTCAAACTGCTGTTACTTGAATAGAGAACAGTGTCAAACTGCTGCCACTTGAATAGAGAACAGTGTCAAACTGCTGCCACTTGAATAGAGAACAGTGTCAAACTGCTGTTACTTGACTAGAGAACAGTGTCAAACTGCTGTTATTTGACCACAAACTTGAATAGAGAACAGTGTCAAACTGCTGCCACTGAATAGAGAACAGTGTCAAACTGCTGTTACTTGACTAGAGAACAGTGTCAAACTGCTGCCACTTGAATAGAGAACAGTGTCAAACTGCTGTTACTTGACTAGAGAACAGTGTCAAACTGCTGTTACTTGACTAGAGAACAGTGTCAAACTGCTGCCACATGAATAGAGAACAGTGTCAAACTGCTGTTACTTGACTAGAGAACAGTGTCAAACTGCTGCCACTTGAATAGAGAACAGTGTCAAACTGCTGCCACTTGAATAGAGAACAGTGTCAAACTGCTGCCACTTGACTAGAGAACAGTGTCAAACTGCTGCCACTTGAATAGAGAACAGTGTCAAACTGCTGCCACTTGAATAGAGAACAGTGTCAAACTGCTGTTACTTGACTAGAGAACAGTGTCAAACTGCTGTTACTTGACTAGAGAACAGTGTCAAACTGCTGCCACATGAATAGAGAACAGTGTCAAACTGCAGTTACTTGACTAGAAAACAGTGTCAAACTGCTGAGATAGACAGTGTCAAACTGCTGCCACTTGACTAGAGAACAGTGTCAAACTGCTGCCACTTGACTAGAGAACAGTGTCAAACTGCTGCCACTTGAATAGAGAACAGTGTCAAACTGCTGCCACTTGAATAGAGAACGGTGTCAAACTGCTGCTACTTGACTAGAGAACAGTGTCAAACTGCTGTTACTTGACTAGAGAACAGTGTCAAACTGCTGCCACTTGAATAGAGAACAGTGTCAAACTGCTGCCACTTGACTAGAGAACAGTGTCAAACTGCTGTTACTTGACTAGAGAACAGTGTCAAACTGCTGTTACTTGACTAGAGAACAGTGTCAAACTGCTGTTACTTGACTAGAGAACAGTGTCAAACTGCTGTTACTTGACTAGAGAACAGTGTCAAACTGCTGTTACTTGACTAGAGAACAGTGTCAAACTGCTGTTACTTGACTAGAGAACAGTGTCAAACTGCTGCCACGTGAATAGAGAACAGTGTCAAACTGCTGTTACTTGACGAGAGAACAGTGTCAAACTGCTGCCACTTGAATAGAGAACAGTGTCAAACTGCTGTTACTTGACTAGAGAACAGTGTCAAACTGCTGTTACTTGACTAGAGAACAGTGTCAAACTGCTGCCACATGAATAGAGAACAGTGTCAAACTGCTGTTACTTGACTAGAAAACAGTGTCAAACTGCTGCCACTTGAATAGAGAACTGTGTCAAACTGCTGCCACTTGACTAGAGAACAGTGTCAAACTGCTGCTACTTGACTAGAGAACAGTGTCAAACTGCTGCCACTTGAATAGAGAACAGTGTCAAACTGCTGCCACTTGAATAGAGAACGGTGTCAAACTGCTGCTACTTGACTAGATAACAGTGTCGAACTGCTGCCACTTGAATAGAGAACGGTGTCAAACTGCTGCTACTTGACTAGAGAACAGTGTCAAACTTATTCTACTTGAATAGAGAACGTTGTCAAACTGCTTCCACTTGAATAGAGAACAGTGTCAAACTGCTTCCACTTGAATAGAGAACAGTGTCAAACTGCTGCCACTTGAATAGAGAACGGTGTCAAACTGCTGCCACTTGAATAGAGAACAGTGTCAAACTGCTGTTACTTGACTAGAGAACAGTGTCAAACTGCTGCCACTTGAATAGAGAACAGTGTCAAACTGCTGTTACTTGACTAGAGAACAGTGTCAAACTGCTGTTACTTGACTAGAGAACAGTGTCAAACTGCTGTTACTTGACTAGAGAACAGTGTCAAACTGCTGTTACTTGACTAGAGAACAGTGTCAAACTGCTGTTACTTGACTAGAGAACAGTGTCAAACTGCTGCCACGTGAATAGAGAACAGTTTCAAACTGCTGCCACTTGAATAGAGAACCATGTCAAACTGCTGTTACTTGACTAGAGAACAGTGTCAAACTGCTGTTACTTGACTAGAGAACAGTGTCAAACTGCTCCCACTTGAATAGAGTGTCAAACTGCTGCCACTTGACTAGAGAACAGTGTCAAACTGCTGTTACTTGACTAGAGAACAGTGTCAAACTGCTGCTACTTGAATAGAGAACAGTGTCAAACTGCTGCCAATTGAATAGAGAACAGTCAAACTGCTGCCACTTGAATAGAGAACCGTGTCAAACTGCTGTTACTTGACTAGAGAACAGTGTCAAACTGCTGCCATTTGACTAGAGAACAGTGTCAAACTGCTGTTACTTGACTAGAGAACAGTGTCAAACTGCTGCCACTTGAATAGAGAACAGTGTCAAACTGCTGTTACTTGAATAGAGAACAGTGTCAAACTGCTGCCACTTGAATAGAGAACAGTGTCAAACTGCTGTTAGAAGAACAGTGTCAAACTGCTGTTACTTGACTAGAGAACAGTGTCAAACTGCTGCCACTGAATAGAGAACAGTGTCAAACTGCTGTTACTTGACTAGAGAACAGTGTCAAACTGCTGCCACTTGAATAGAGAACAGTGTCAAACTGCTGCCACTTGACTAGAGAACAGTGTCAAACTGCTGCTACTTGACTAGAGAACAGTGTCAAACTGCTGCCACTTGAATAGAGAACAGTGTCAAACTGCTGCCACTTGAATAGAGAACAGTGTCAAACTGCTGCTACTTGACTAGAGAACAGTGTCAAACTGCTGAATAGAGAACGTTGTCAAACTGCTGAATAGAGAACAGTGTCAAACTGCTGCCACTTGAATAGAGAACAGTGTCAAACTGCTGCCACTTGAATAGAGAACAGTGTCAAACTGCTGCCACTTGAATAGAGAACAGTGTCAAACTGCTGTTACTTGACTAGAGAACAGTGTCAAACTGCTGCCACTTGAATAGAGAACAGTGTCAAACTGCTGTTACTTGACTAGAGAACAGTGTCAAACTGCTGCCACTTGAATAGAGAACAGTGTCAAACTGCTGCCACTTGACAGAACAGTGTCAAACTGCTGTTACTTGACTAGAGAACAGTGTCAAACTGCTGCCACTTGAATAGAGAACAGTGTCAAACTGCTGCCACTTGAATAGAGAACAGTGTCAAACTGCTGCCACTTGAATAGAGAACAGTGTCAAACTGCTGTTACTTGACTAGAGAACAGTGTCAAACTGAATAGAGAACGTTGTCAAACTGCTGCCACTTGAATAGAGAACAGTGTCAAACTGCTGCCACTTGAATAGAGAACAGTGTCAAACTGCTGCCACTTGAATAGAGAACAGTGTCAAACTGCTGCTACTTGACTAGAGAACAGTGTCAAACTTGCTACTTGAATAGAGAACAAACTGTGTCAAACTGCTGCTTCCACTTGAATAGAGAACAGTGTCAAACTGCTGCCAATTGAATAGAGAACAGTCAAACTGCTGCCACTTGAATAGAGAACAGTGTCAAACTGCTGTTACTTGACTAGAGAACAGTGTCAAACTGCTGTTATTTGACTAGAGAACAGTGTCAAACTGCTGTTATTTGACTAGAGAACAGTGTCAAACTGCTGCCACGTGAATAGAGAACAGTGTCAAACTGCTGTTACTTGACGAGAGAACAGTGTCAAACTGCTGCCACTTGAATAGAGAACAGTGTCAAACTGCTGTTACTTGACTAGAGAACAGTGTCAAACTGCTGTTACTTGACTAGAGAACAGTGTCAAACTGCTGCCACATGAATAGAGAACAGTGTCAAACTGCTGTTACTTGACTAGAAAACAGTGTCAAACTGCTGACTAATAGAGAACAGTGTCAAACTGCTGCCACTTGACTAGAGAACAGTGTCAAACTGCTGCTACTTGACTAGAGAACTGTGTCAAACTGCTGCCACTTGAATAGAGAACAGTGTCAAACTGCTGCCACTTGAATAGAGAACAGTGTCAAACTGCTGCTACTTGACTAGAGAACAGTGTCAAACTGCTGCCACTTGAATAGAGAACCAGTGTGTCAAACTGCTGCTACTTGACTAGAGAACAGTGTCAAACTGCTGCCACTTGAATAGAGAACAGTGTCAAACTGCTGCCACTTGAATAGAGAACAGTGTCAAACTGCTGCCACTTGAATAGAGAACAGTGTCAAACTGCTGTTACTTGACTAGAGAACAGTGTCAAACTGCTGCCACTTGAATAGAGAACAGTGTCAAACTGCTGTTACTTGACTAGAGAACAGTGTCAAACTGCTGCCACTTGAATAGAGAACAGTGTCAAACTGCTGCCACTTGAATAGAGAACAGTGTCAAACTGCTGTTACTTGACTAGAGAACAGTGTCAAACTGCTGCCACTTGAATAGAGAACAGTGTCAAACTGCTGCCACTTGAATAGAGAACAGTGTCAAACTGCTGTTACTTGAATAGAGAACAGTGTCAAACTGCTGTTACTTGACTAGAGAACAGTGTCAAACTGCTGTTACTTGACTAGAGAACAGTGTCAAACTGAATAGAGAACAGTGTCAAACTGCTGCCACTTGAATAGAGAACAGTGTCAAACTGCTGTTACTTGACTAGAGAACAGTGTCAAACTGCTGTTACTTGACTAGAGAACAGTGTCAAACTGCTGCCACTTGAATAGAGAACCGTGTCAAACTGCTGCCACTTGAATAGAGAACAGTGTCAAACTGCTGTTACTTGACTAGAGAACAGTGTCAAACTGCTGTTACTTGACTAGAGAACAGTGTCAAACTGCTCAACATGAATGAGAACAGTGTCAAACTGCTGTTACTTGACTAGAGAACAGTGTCAAACTGCTGCCACTTGAATAGAGAACCGTGTCAAACTGCTGTTACTTGACTAGAGAACAGAGTCAAACTGCTTTTACTTGACTAGAAAACAGTGTCAAACTGCTGCCACTTGAATAGAGAACTGTGTCAAACTGCTGCCACTTGACTAGAGAACAGTGTCAAACTGCTGCTACTTGACTAGAGAACAGTGTCAAACTGCTGCCACTTGAATAGAGAACAGTGTCAAACTGCTGCCACTTGAATAGAGAACAGTGTCAAACTGCTGTTACTTGACTAGAGAACAGTGTCAAACTGAATAGAGAACTGTCAAACTGCTTCCACTTGAATAGAGAACAGTGTCAAACTGCTGCCACTTGAATAGAGAACAGTGTCAAACTGCTGCCACTTGAATAGAGAACAGTGTCAAACTGCTGCCACTTGAATAGAGAACAGTGTCAAACTGCTGCCACTTGAATAGAGAACAGTGTCAAACTGCTGTTACTTGAATAGAGAACAGTGTCAAACTGCTGCCACTTGAATAGAGAACAGTGTCAAACTGCTGTTACTTGACTAGAGAACAGTGTCAAACTGCTGTTACTTGACTAGAGAACAGTGTCAAACTGCTGCCACATGAATAGAGAACAGTGTCAAACTGCAGTTACTTGACTAGAGAACAGTGTCAAACTGCTGCCACTTGAATAGAGAACAGTGTCAAACTGCTGCCACTTGAATAGAGAACTGCCACTTGACTAGAGAACAGTGTCAAACTGTGCCACTTGAATAGAGAACAGTGTCAAACTGCTGTTACTTGACTAGAGAACAGTGTCAAACTGCTGCCACTTGAATAGAGAACAGTGTCAAACTGCTGCCACTTGAATAGAGAACAGTGTCAAACTGCTGCCACTTGAATAGAGAACAGTGTCAAACTGCTGCTACTTGACTAGAGAACAGTGTCAAACTGCTGAATAGAGAACGTTGTCAAACTGCTGCCACCTGAATAGAGAACAGTGTCAAACTGCTGCCACTTGAATAGAGAACAGTGTCAAACTGCTGCCACTTGAATAGAGAACAGTCAAACTGCTGCCACTTGAATAGAGAACAGTGTCAAACTGCTGTTACTTGACTAGAGAACAGTGTCAAACTGCTGTTACTTGACTAGAGAACAGTGTCAAACTGCTGTTACTTGACTAGAGAACAGTGTCAAACTGCTGCCACATGAATAGAGAACAGTGTCAAACTGCTGTTACTTGACTAGAGAACAGTGTCAAACTGCTGCCACTTGAATAGAGAACAGTGTCAAACTGCTGTTACTTGACTAGAGAACAGTGTCAAACTGCTGTTACTTGACTAGAGAACAGTGTCAAACTGCTGCCACATGAATAGAGAACAGTGTCAAACTGCTGTTACTTGACGAGAGAACAGTGTCAAACTGCTGCCACTTGAATAGAGAACAGTGTCAAACTGCTGCCACTTGAATAGAGAACAGTGTCAAACTGCTGCTTACTTGACCAGTGTCAAACTGCTGCCACTTGAATAGAGAACAGTGTCAAACTGCTGCCACTTGAATAGAGAACAGTGTCAAACTGCTGCTACTTGACTAGAGAACAGTGTCAAACTGCTGCTACTTGAATAGAGAACGTTGTCAAACTGCTGAGAACAGTGTCAAACTGCTTCCACTTGAATAGAAACAGTGTCAAACTGCTGCCACTTGAATAGAGAACAGTGTCAAACTGCTGCCACTTGAATAGAGAACAGTGTCAAACTGCTGTTACTTGACTAGAGAACAGTGTCAAACTGCTGCCACTTGAATAGAGAACAGTGTCAAACTGCTGTTACTTGACTAGAGAACAGTGTCAAACTGCTGCCACTTGAATAGAGAACAGTGTCAAACTGCTGCCACTTGACTAGAGAACAGTGTCAAACTGCTGCCACTTGACTAGAGAACAGTGTCAAACTGCTGCCACTTGAATAGAGAACAGTGTCAAACTGCTGCCACTTGAATAGAGAACAGTGTCAAACTGCTGCCACTTGAATAGAGAACAGTGTCAAACTGCTGTTACTTGACTAGAGAACAGTGTCAAACTGCTGTTACTTGAATAGAGAACAGTGTCAAACTGCTGTTATTTGACTAGAGAACAGTGTCAAACTGCTGCCACTTGAATAGAGAACAGTGTCAAACTGCTGTTACTTGACTAGAGAACAGTGTCAAACTGCTGTTACTTGACTAGAGAACAGTGTCAAACTGCTGCCACTTGAATAGAGAACAGTGTCAAACTGCTGCCACTTGACTAGAGATCAGTGTCAAACTGCTGCCACTTGACTAGAGAACAGTGTCAAACTGCTGTTACTTGACTAGAGAACAGTGTCAAACTGCTGCCACTTGAATAGAGAACAGTGTCAAACTGCTGTTACTTGACTAGAGAACAGTGTCAAACTGCTGCCACTTGAATAGAGAAAACTGCTGTTACTTGACTAGAGAACAGAGTCAAACTGCTGCCACTTGACTAGAGAACAGTGTCAAACTGCTGCCACTTGAATAGAGAACAGTGTCAAACTGCTGCCACTTGACTAGAGAACAGTGTCAAACTGCTGCTACTTGACAGACAGTGTCAAACTGCTGCCACTTGAATAGAGAACAGTGTCAAACTGCTGCCACTTGAATAGAGAACAGTGTCAAACTGCTGTTACTTGACTAGAGAACAGTGTCAAACTGCTGCCACTTGAATAGAGAACAAACTGCTGCCACTCAGAAACTGTCAAACTGCTGTTACTTGACTAGAGAACAGTGTCAAACTGCTGTTACTTGACTAGAGAACAGTGTCAAACTGCTGCCACATGAATAGAGAACAGTGTCAAACTGCTGTTACTTGACTAGAGAACAGTGAAACTGCTGCCACTTGAATAGAGACAGTGTCAAACTGCTGTTACTTGACTAGAGAACAGAGTCAAACTGCTTTTACTTGACTAGAAAACAGTGTCAAACTGCTGCCACTTGAATAGAGAACAGTGTCAAACTGCTGCAACTTGAATAGAGAACTGTGTCAAACTGCTGCTACTTGACTAGAGAACAGTGTCAAACTGCTGCCACTTGAATAGAGAACTGTGTCAAACTGCTGCCACTTGAATAGAGAACAGTGTCAAACTGCTGTTACTTGACTAGAGAACAGTGTCAATCTTATTCTACTTGAAAGAGAACGTTGTCAAACTGCTGCCACTTGAATAGAGAACAGTGTCAAACTGCTGCTACTTGACTAGAGAACAGTGTCAAACTGCTGCCACTTGAATAGAGAACAGTGTCAAACTGCTGCCACTTGAATAGAGAACCGTGTCAAACTGCTGTTACTTGACTAGAGAACAGTGTCAAACTGCTGCCACTTGAATAGAGAACAGTGTCAAACTGCTGCCACTTGAATAGAGAACAGTGTCAAACTGCTGCCACTTGAATAGAGAACAGTGTCAAACTGCTGCCACTTGAATAGAGAACAGTGTCAAACTGCTGCCACTTGAATAGAGAACAGTGTCAAACTGCTGTTACTTGACTAGAGAACAGTGTCAAACTGCTGCCACTTGACTAGAGAACAGTAGAATAGAGAACAGTGTCAAACTGCTGCCACTTGAATAGAGAACAGTGTCAAACTGCTGCTACTTGAAGAGAACAGTGTCAAATCTTATGCTACTTGAATAGAGAACGTTGTCAAACTGCTGCCACTTGAATAGAGAACAGTGTCAAACTGCTGCCACTTGAATAGAGAACAGTGTCAAACTGCTGCCACTTGAATAGAGAACAGTGTCAAACTGCTGCCACTTGAATAGAGAACAGTGTCAAACTGCTGCCACTTGAATAGAGAACAGTGTCAAACTGCTGTTACTTGACTAGAGAACAGTGTCAAACTGCTGACTTGAATAGAGAACAGTGTCAAACTGCTGTTACTTGACTAGAGAACAGTGTCAAACTGCTGTTACTTGACTAGAGAACAGTGTCAAACTGCTGCCACTTGAATAGAGAACCGTGTCAAACTGCTGTTACTTGACTAGAGAACAGTGTCAAACTGCTGCCACTTGCTGCCACTTGAATAGAGAACAGTGTCAAACTGCTGCCACTTGACTAGAGAACAGTGTCAAACTTGCTACTTGAATAGAGAACAGTGTCAAACTGCTGTTACTTGACTAGAGAACAGTGTCAAACTGCTGCTACTTGAATAGAGAACAGTGTCAAACTGCTTCCACTTGAATAGAGAACAGTGTCAAACTGCTGCCACTTGAATAGAGAACAGTGTCAAACTGCTGCCACTTGAATAGAGAACAGTGTCAAACTGCTGCTACTTGACTAGAGAACAGTGTCAAACTGCTGCTTCCACTTGACTAGAGAACAGTGTCAAACTGCTCCCACTTGAATAGAGAACCGTGTCAAACTGCTGCCACTTGACTAGAGAACAGTGTCAAACTGCTGTTACTTGACTAGAGAACAGTGTCAAACTGCTGTTATTTGACTAGAGAACAGTGTCAAACTGCTGTTATTTGACTAGAGAACAGTGTCAAACTGCTGCCACGTGAATAGAGAACAGTGTCAAACTGCTGTTACTTGACGAGAGAACAGTGTCAAACTGCTGCCACTTGAATAGAGAACAGTGTCAAACTGCTGTTACTTGACTAGAGAACAGTGTCAAACTGCTGTTACTTGACTAGAGAACAGTGTCAAACTGCTGCCACATGAATAGAGAACAGTGTCAAACTGCTGTTACTTGACTAGAAAACAGTGTCAAACTGCTGCCACTTGAATAGAGAACAGTGTCAAACTGCTGCCACTTGACTAGAGAACAGTGTCAAACTGCTGCCACTTGAATAGAGAACAGTGTCAAACTGCTGCCACTTGAATAGAGAACGGTGTCAAACTGCTGCTACTTGACTAGAGAACAAACTGCTGTCAAAGAACAGTGTCAAACTGCTACTTGAATAGAGAACAGTGTCAAACTGCTTCCACTTGAATAGAGAACAGTGTCAAACTGCTTCCACTTGAATAGAGAACAGTGTCAAACTGCTGCCACTTGAATAGAGAACAGTGTCAAACTGCTGCCACTTGAATAGAGAACAGTGTCAAACTGCTGTTACTTGACTAGAGAACAGTGTCAAACTGCTGCCACTTGAATAGAGAACAGTGTCAAACTGCTGTTACTTGACTAGAGAACAGTGTCAAACTGCTGCCACTTGAATAGAGAACAGTGTCAAACTGCTGCCACTTGAATAGAGAACAGTGTCAAACTGCTGTTACTTGACTAGAGAACAGTGTCAAACTGCTGCCACTTGAATAGAGAACAGTGTCAAACTGCTGCCACTTGAATAGAGAACAGTGTCAAACTGCTGCCACTTGAATAGAGAACAGTGTCAAACTGCTGTTACTTGACTAGAGAACAGTGTCAAACTGCTGTTACTTGACTAGAGAACAGTGTCAAACTGCTGTTACTTGACTAGAGAACAGTGTCAAACTGCTGCCACTTGAATAGAGAACAGTGTCAAACTGCTGTTACTTGACTAGAGAACAGTGTCAAACTGCTGTTACTTGACTAGAGAACAGTGTCAAACTGCTGTTACTTGACTAGAGAACAGTGTCAAACTGCTGCCACTTGAATAGAGAACAGTGTCAAACTGCTGCCACTTGAATAGAGAACAGTGTCAAACTGCTGTTACTTGACTAGAGAACAGTGTCAAACTGCTGCCACATGAATAGAGAACAGTGTCAAACTGCTGTTACTTGACTAGAGAACAGTGTCAAACTGCTGCCACTTGAATAGAGAACCGTGTCAAACTGCTGTTACTTGACTAGAGAACAGAGTCAAACTGCTTTTACTTGACTAGAAAACAGTGTCAAACTGCTGCCACTTGAATAGAGAACAGTGTCAAACTGCAAAGAGAACAGTGTCAAACTGCTGCCACTTGACTAGAGAACAGTGTCAAACTGCTGCCACTTGAATAGAGAACAGTGTCAAACTGCTGCCACTTGAATAGAGAACAGTGTCAAACTGCTGCTTACTTGACTAGAGAACAGTGTCAAACTGCTGCCACTTGAATAGAGAACAGTGTCAAACTGCTGCCACTTGAATAGAGAACAGTGTCAAACTGCTGTTACTTGACTAGAGAACAGTGTCAAACTGCTGTTACTTGACTAAGAACAGTGTCAAACTGCTGCCACATGAATAGAGAACAGTGTCAAACTGCTCAAACTGTCAAACTGCTGCCACTTGAATAGAGAACAGTGTCAAACTGCTGTTACTTGACTAAACTGAGAAAAACAGTGTCAAACTGCTGCCACTTGAATAGAGAACAGTGTCAAACTGCTGCCACTTGAATAGAGAACAGTGTCAAACTGCTGCTTACTTGACTAGAGAACAGTGTCAAACTGCTGCCACTTGAATAGAGAACAGTGTCAAACTGCTGCCACTTGAATAGAGAACAGTGTCAAACTGCTGCCACTTGACTAGAGAACAGTGTCAAACTTATGCTACAATAGAGAACGTTGTCAAACTGCTTCCACTTGAATAGAGAACAGTGTCAAACTGCTGCTACTTGACTAGAGAACAGTGTCAAACTGCTGCCACTTGAATAGAGAACAGTGTCAAACTGCTGCCACTTGAATAGAGAACAGTGTCAAACTGCTGCTACTTGACTAGAGAACAGTGTCAAACTGCTGCTTGAATAGAGAACTTGTCAAACTGCTTCCACTTGAATAGAGAACAGTGTCAAACTGCTGCCACTTGAATAGAGAACAGTGTCAAACTGCTGCCACTTGAATAGAGAACAGTGTCAAACTGCTGCCACTTGAATAGAGAACAGTGTCAAACTGCTGTTACTTGACTAGAGAACAGTGTCAAACTGCTGCCACTTGAATAGAGAACAGTGTCAAACTGCTGCCACTTGAATAGAGAACAGTGTCAAACTGCTGCCACTTGAATAGAGAACAGTGTCAAACTGCTGTTACTTGACTAGAGAACAGTGTCAAACTGCTGCCACTTGAATAGAGAACAGTGTCAAACTGCTGCCACTTGAATAGAGAACAGAGTCAAACTGCTGCCACTTGAATAGAGAACAGTGTCAAACTGCTGTTACTTGACTAGAGAACAGTGTCAAACTGCTGTTACTTGACTAGAGAACAGTGTCAAACTGCTGTTACTTGACTAGAGAACAGTGTCAAACTGCTGCCACTTGAATAGAGAACAGTGTCAAACTGCTGTTACTTGACTAGAGAACAGTGTCAAACTGCTGTTACTTGACTAGAGAACAGTGTCAAACTGCTGCCACTTGAATAGAGAACAGTGTCAAACTGCTGCCACTTGACTAGAGAACAGTGTCAAACTGCTGTTACTTGACTAGAGAACAGTGTCAAACTGCTGTTACTTGACTAGAGAACAGTGTCAAACTGCTGCCACATGAATAGAGAACAGTGTCAAACTGCTGTTACTTGACTAGAGAACAGTGTCAAACTGCTGCCACTTGAATAGAGAACCGTGTCAAACTGCTGTTACTTGACTAGAGAACAGTGTCAAACTGCTGTTATTTGACTAGAGAACAGTGTCAAACTGCTGCCACTTGAATAGAGAACAGTGTCAAACTGCTGCCACTTGAATAGAGAACAGTGTCAAACTGCTGCCACTTGAAGAGAGAACAGTGTCAAACTGCTGCCACTTGAAGAGAGAACAGTGTCAAACTGCTGCCACTTGAATAGAGAACAGTGTCAAACTGCTGCTACTTGACTAGAGAACAGTGTCAATCTTATGCTACTTGAATAGAAACAGTGTCAAACTGCTGCCACTTGAATAGAGAACAGTGTCAAACTGCTGCCACTTGAATAGAGAACAGTGTCAAACTGCTGCCACTTGAATAGAGAACAGTGTCAAACTGCTGCCACTTGAATAGAGAACAGTGTCAAACTGCTGTTACTTGACTAGAGAACAGTGTCAAACTGCTGCCACTTGAATAGAGAACAGTGTCAAACTGCTGTTACTTGACTAGAGAACAGTGTCAAACTGCTGTTACTTGACTAGAGAACAGTGTCAAACTGCTGCCACTTGAATAGAGAACAGTGTCAAACTGCTGTTACTTGACTAGAGAACAGTGTCAAACTGCTGCCACTTGAATAGAGAACAGTGTCAAACTGCTGCCACTTGAATAGAGAACAGTGTCAAACTGCTGCCACTTGAATAGAGAACAGTGTCAAACTGCTGAATAGAGAACCAAACTTACTTGATAGAGAACAGTGTCAAACTGCTGCCACTTGAATAGAGAACAGTGTCAAACTGCTGCCACTTAACTGAGAACTGTGTCAAACTGCTGCCACTTGAATAGAGATCTAAACCTCTGAGAACAGTGTCAAACTGCTGCTACTTGAATAGAGAACAGTGTCAAACTGCTTTCACTTGAATAGAGAACAGTGTCAAACTGCTGCCACTTGAATAGAGAACAGTGTCAAACTGCTGCCACTTGAATAGAGAACAGTGTCAAACTGCTGCCACTTGAATAGAGAAGTGTCAAACTGCTGCCCCTCAGAGTCAAACTGCTGCCCCTTGAATAGAGAACAGAGTCAAACTGCTGCCACATGAATAGAGAACAGTGTCAAACTGCTGCCACTTGAATAGAGAACAGTGTCAAACTGCTGCCACTTGAATAGAGAACAGTGTCAAACTGCTGTTACTTGACTAGAGAACAGAGTCAAACTGTCAAACTGCTGCCACTTGAATAGAGAACAGTGTCAAACTGCTGCCACTTGAATAGAGAACAGTGTCAAACTGCTGCCACTTGAATAGAGAACCGTGTCAAACTGCTGCCACTTGACTAGAGAACAGTGTCAAACTGCTGCTACTTGACTAGAGAACAGTGTCAAACTGCTGCCACTTGAATAGAGAACAGTGTCAAACTGCTGCCACTTGAATAGAGAACAGTGTCAAACTGCTGCTACTTGACTAGAGAACAGTGTCAAACTGCTGAATAGAGAACGTTGTCAAACTGCTGAATAGAGAACAGTGTCAAACTGCTGCCACTTGAATAGAGAACAGTGTCAAACTGCTGCCACTTGAATAGAGAACAGTGTCAAACTGCTGCCACTGCTGCCACTTGAATAGAGAACAGTGTCAAACTGCTGTTACTTGACTAGAGAACAGTGTCAAACTGCTGCCACTTGAATAGAGAACAGTGTCAAACTGCTGTTACTTGACTAGAGAACGGTGTCAAACTGCTGCTACTTGACTAGAGAACAGTGTCAAACTGCTGCCACTTGAATAGAGAACCGTGTCAAACTGCTGCCACTTGAATAGAGAACAGTGTCAAACTGCTGTTACTTGACTAGAGAACAGTGTCAAACTGCTGCTACTTGACTAGAGAACAGTGTCAAACTGCTGCCACTTGAATAGAGAACAGTGTCAAACTGCTGCCACTTGAATAGAGAACAGTGTCAAACTGCTGCCACTTGACTAGAGAACAGTGTCAAACTTATGCTACTTGAATAGAGAACAGTGTCAAACTGCTGCCACTTGAATAGAGAACAGTGTCAAACTGCTGCCACTTGAATAGAGAACAGTGTCAAACTGCTGCAGTGTCAAACTTGAACTAGAGAACAGTGTCAAACTGCTGCCACTTGAATAGAGAACAGTGTCAAACTGCTGCCCCTTGAATAGAGAACAGTGTCAAACTGCTGCCACTTGAATAGAGAACAGTGTCAAACTGCTGCCAGAATAGAGAACCGTCAAACTGCTGCCACTTGAATAGAGAACAGTGTCAAACTGCTGTTACTTGACTAGAGAACAGTGTCAAACTGCTGCCACTTGAATAGAGAACAGTGTCAAACTGCTGTTACTTGACTAGAGAACAGTGTCAAACTGCTGTTACTTGAATAGAGAACAGTGTCAAACTGCTGCCACTTGAATAGAGAACAGTGTCAAACTGCTGCCACTTGAATAGAGAACAGTGTCAAACTGCTGTTACTTGAAGAGAACAGTGTCAAACTGCTGCCACTTGAATAGAGAACAGTGTCAAACTGCTGCCACTTGAATAGAGAACAGTGTCAAACTGCTGCCACTTGACAGAGAACAGTGTCAAACTGCTGCTACTTGAATAGAGAACAGTGTCAAACTGCTGCCACTTGAGAGAGAACAGTGTCAAACTGCTGCTGCTACTTGACTAGAGAACAGTGTCAAACTGCTGCCAAACTAGAGAACTGTGTCAAACTGCTGCCACTTGAATAGAGAACTGTGTCAAACTGCTGCCACTTGACTAGAGAACAGTGTCAAACTGAATAGAGAACTGTCAAACTGCTGCCACTTGAATAGAGAACAGTGTCAAACTGCTGTTACTTGACTAGAGAACAGTGTCAAACTGCTGCCACTTGAATAGAGAACAGTGTCAAACTGCTGCCACTTGAATAGAGAACAGTGTCAAACTGCTGCCACTTGAATAGAGAACAGTGTCAAACTGCTGCCACTTGAATAGAGAACAGTGTCAAACTGCTGCCACATGAATAGAGAACAGTGTCAAACTGCAGTTACTTGACGAGAGAACAGTGTCAAACTGCTGCCACTTGAATAGAGAACAGTGTCAAACTGCTGTTACAAGAGAACAGTGTCAAACTGCTGTTACTTGACTAGAGAACAGTGTCAAACTGCTGCCAATGAATAGAGAACAGTGTCAAACTGCTCTTACTTGTCTAGAAAACAGTGTCAAACTGCTGCCACTTGAATAGAGAACTGTGTCAAACTGCTGCCACTTGACTAGAGAACAGTGTCAAACTGCTGCTACTTGACTAGAGAACAGTGTCAAACTGCTGCCACTTGAATAGAGAACAGTGTCAAACTGCTGCCACTTGAATAGAGAACGGTGTCAAACTGCTGCTACTTGACTAGAGAACAGTGTCAAACTTATGCTACTTGAATAGAGAACGTTGTCAAACTGCTTCCACTTGAATAGAGAACAGTGTCAAACTGCTTCCACTTGAATAGAGAACAGTGTCAAACTGCTGCCACTTGAATAGAGAACAGTGTCAAACTGCTGCCACTTGAATAGAGAACAGTGTCAAACTGCTGTTACTTGACTAGAGAACAGTGTCAAACTGCTGCCACTTGAATAGAGAACAGTGTCAAACTGCTGTTACTTGACTAGAGAACAGTGTCAAACTGCTGCCACTTGAATAGAGAACAGTGTCAAACTGCTGCCACTTGACTAGAGAACAGTGTCAAACTGCTGTTACTTGACTAGAGAACAGTGTCAAACTGCTGCCACTTGAATAGAGAACAGTGTCAAACTGCTGCCACTCAATAGAGAACAGTGTCAAACTGCTGCCACTTGAATAGAGAACAGTGTCAAACTGCTGTTACTTGACTAGAGAACAGTGTCAAACTGCTGTTACTTGAATAGAGAACGTTGTCAAACTGCTTCCACTTGAATAGAGAACAGTGTCAAACTGCTGCCACTTGAATAGAGAACAGTGTCAAACTGCTGCCACTTGAATAGAGAACTGTCAAACTGCTGCTACTTGACTAGAGAACAGTGTCAAACTGCTGCTACTTGAATAGAGAACAGTGTCAAACTGCTGCCACTTGAATAGAGAACAGTGTCAAACTGCTGTCCACTTGAATAGAGAACAGTGTCAAACTGCTGCCAATTGAATAGAGAACAGTCAAACTGCTGCCACTTGAATAGAGAACCGTGTCAAACTGCTGTTACTTGACTAGAGAACAGTGTCAAACTGCTGTTATTTGACTAGAGAACAGTGTCAAACTGCTGTTATTTGACTAGAGAACAGTGTCAAACTGCTGCCACGTGAATAGAGAACAGTGTCAAACTGCTGTTACTTGACGAGAGAACAGTGTCAAACTGCTGCCACTTGAATAGAGAACAGTGTCAAACTGCTGTTACTTGACTAGAGAACAGTGTCAAACTGCTGTTACTTGACTAGAGAACAGTGTCAAACTGCTGCCACATGAATAGAGAACAGTGTCAAACTGCTGTTACTTGACTAGAAAACAGTGTCAAACTGCTGCCACTTGAATAGAGAACAGTGTCAAACTGCTGCCACTTGACTAGAGAACAGTGTCAAACTGCTGCTACTTGACTAGAGAACAGTGTCAAACTGCTGCCACTTGAATAGAGAACAGTGTCAAACTGCTGCCACTTGAATAGAGAACGGTGTCAAACTGCTGCTACTTGACTAGAGAACAGTGTCAAACTTATGCTACTTGAATAGAGAACGTTGTCAAACTGCTTCCACTTGAATAGAGAACAGTGTCAAACTGCTGCCACTTGAATAGAGAACGGTGTCCAACTGCTGCCACTTGAATAGAGAACAGTGTCAAACTGCTGTTACTTGACTAGAGAACAGTGTCAAACTGCTGGGACTTGAATAGAGAACAGTGTCAAACTGCTGTTACTTGACTAGAGAACAGTGTCAACCTGCTGCCACTTGAATAGAGAACCGTGTCAAACTGCTGCCACTTGACTAGAGAACAGTGTCAAACTGCTGTTACTTGACTAGAGAACAGTGTCAAACTGCTGCCACTTGAATAGAGAACAGTGTCAAACTGCTTCCACTTGAATAGAGAACAGTGTCGAACTGCTGCCACTTGAATAGAGAACGGTGTCCAACTGCTGCCACTTGAATAGAGAACAGTGTCAAACTGCTGTTACTTGACTAGAGAACAGTGTCAAACTGCTGCACTTGAATAGAGAACAGTGTCAAACTGCTGTTACTTGACTAGAGAACAGTGTCAAACTGCTGCCACTTGAATAGAGAACAGTGTCAAACTGCTGCCACTTGACTAGAGAACAGTGTCAAACTGCTGTTACTTGACTAGAGAACAGTGTCAAACTGCTGCCACTTGAATAGAGAACAGTGTCAAACTGCTGCCACTTCAATAGAGAACAGAGTCAAACTGCTGCCACTTGAATAGAGAACCAGTGTCAAACTGCTGTTACTTGACTAGAGAACAGTGTCAAACTGCTGTTGACGTTGAAACTAGAGAAACAGTGTCAAACTGCTTCCACTTGAATAGAGAACAGTGTCGAACTGCTGCCACTTGAATAGAGAACGGTGTCAAACTGCTGCTACTTGACTAGAGAACAGTGTCAAACTTATGCTACTTGAATAGAGAACGTTGTCAAACTGCTTCCACTTGAATAGAGAACAGTGTCAAACTGCTTCCACTTGAATAGAGAACAGTGTCAAACTGCTGCCAATTGAATAGAGAACAGTCAAACTGCTGCCACTTGAATAGAGAACCGTGTCAAACTGCTGTTACTTGACTAGAGAACAGTGTCAAACTGCTGTTATTTGACTAGAGAACAGTGTCAAACTGCTGTTATTTGACTAGAGAACAGTGTCAAACTGCTGCCACGTGAATAGAGAACAGTGTCAAACTGCTGTTACTTGACGAGAGAACAGTGTCAAACTGCTGCCACTTGAATAGAGAACAGTGTCAAACTGCTGTTACTTGACTAGAGAACAGTGTCAAACTGCTGTTACTTGACTAGAGAACAGTGTCAAACTGCTGCCACATGAATAGAGAACAGTGTCAAACTGCTGTTACTTGACTAGAAAACAGTGTCAAACTGCTGCCACTTGAATAGAGAACTGTGTCAAACTGCTGCCACTTGACTAGAGAACAGTGTCAAACTGCTGCTACTTGACTAGAGAACAGTGTCAAACTGCTGCCACTTGAATAGAGAACAGTGTCAAACTGCTGCCACTTGAATAGAGAACGGTGTCAAACTGCTGCTACTTGACTAGAGAACAGTGTCAAACTTATGCTACTTGAATAGAGAACGTTGTCAAACTGCTTCCACTTGAATAGAGAACAGTGTCAAACTGCTTCCACTTGAATAGAGAACAGTGTCAAACTGCTGCCACTTGAATAGAGAACAGTGTCAAACTGCTGCCACTTGAATAGAGAACAGTGTCAAACTGCTGTTACTTGACTAGAGAACAGTGTCAAACTGCTGCGACTTGAATAGAGAACAGTGTCAAACTGCTGTTACTTGACTAGAGAACAGTGTCAAACTGCTCCCACTTGAATAGAGAACCGTGTCAAACTGCTGCCACTTGACTAGAGAACAGTGTCAAACTGCTGTTACTTGACTAGAGAACAGTGTCAAACTGCTGCTACTTGAATAGAGAACAGTGTCAAACTGCTGCCAATTGAATAGAGAACAGTCAAACTGCTGCCACTTGAATAGAGAACCGTGTCAAACTGCTGTTACTTGACTAGAGAACAGTGTCAAACTGCTGTTATTTGACTAGAGAACAGTGTCAAACTGCTGTTATTTGACTAGAGAACAGTGTCAAACTGCTGCCACGTGAATAGAGAACAGTGTCAAACTGCTGTTACTTGACTAGAGAACAGTGTCAAACTGCTGTTACTTGACTAGAGAACAGTGTCAAACTGCTCCCACTTGAATAGAGAACAGTGTCAAACTGCTGCCACTTGACTAGAGAACAGTGTCAAACTGCTGTTACTTGACTAGAGAACAGTGTCAAACTGCTGTTACTTGACTAGAGAACAGTGTCAAACTGCTGCCACATGAATAGAGAACAGTGTCAAACTGCTGTTACTTGACTAGAGAACAGTGTCAAACTGCTGCCACTTGAATAGAGAACCGTGTCAAACTGCTGTTACTTGACTAGAGAACAGAGTCAAACTGCTTTTACTTGACTAGAAAACAGTGTCAAACTGCTGCCACTTGAATAGAGAACAGTGTCAAACTGCTGCCACTTGAATAGAGAACAGTGTCAAACTGCTGCCACTTGACTAGAGAACAGTGTCAAACTGCTGCCACTTGAATAGAGAACAGTGTCAAACTGCTGCCACTTGAATAGAGAACAGTGTCAAACTGCTG
Source organism: Oncorhynchus keta (assembly GCF_023373465.1). Lineage (NCBI taxonomy): Eukaryota > Metazoa > Chordata > Actinopteri > Salmoniformes > Salmonidae > Oncorhynchus > Oncorhynchus keta. The sequence goes on from NC_068424.1 coordinate 69,067,510, forward strand.
TTACTTGACTAGAGAACAGTGTCAAACTGCTGCCACTTGAAACTGCTGCCACTTGAATAGAAACAGTGTCAAACTGCTGCCACTTGAATAGAGAACAGTGTCAAACTGCTGCCACTTGACTAGAGAACAGTGTCAAACTGCTGCTACTTGACTAGAGAACAGTGTCAAACTGCTGCCACTTGAATAGAGAACAGTGTCAAACTGCTGCCACTTGAATAGAGAACAAACTGCTGCTCAAGAGAACAGTGTCAACCTGCTGCACTTGAATAGAGAAACAGTGTCAAACTGCTGCCACTTGAATAGAGAACAGTGTCAAACGTCTGCCACTTGACTAGAGAACAGTGTCAAACTTATGCTACTTGAATAGAGAACTGTCAAACTGCTGCCACTTGAGAGAGAACAGTGTCAAACTGCTTCCACTTGAATAGAGAACAGTGTCAAAGTTCTGCTACTTGACTAGAGAACAGTGTCAAACTGCTGCCACTTGACTAGAGAACAGTGTCAAACTGCTGCCACTTGAATAGAGAACTGTGTCAAACTGCCACTTGACTAGAGAACAGTGTCAAACTTATGCTAATTGAATAGAAACAGTGTCAAACTGCTGTCCACTTGAATAGAGAACAGTTTCAAACTGCTGCCACTTGAATAGAGAACAGTGTCAAACTGCTGCCACTTGAATAGAGAACAGTGTCAAACTGCTGCCACTTGAATAGAGGACAGTGTCGAACTGCTGCCCCTTGAATAGAGAACAGTGTCAAACTGCTGCCCCTTGAATAGAGAACAGAGTCAAACTGCTGCCACATGAATAGAGAACAGTGTCAAACTGCTGCCTCTTGAATAGAGAACAGTGTCAAACTGCTGCCACTTGAATAGAGAACAGTGTCAAACTGCCACTTGACTAGAGAACAGTGTCAAACTGCTGACTAGAGAACAGTGTCAAACTGCTTTTACCTGACTAGAAAACAGTTCAAACTGCTGCTAGACTAGAACAGTGTCAAACTGCTGCTACTTGAATAGAGAACAGTGTCAAACTGCTGCCACTTGAATAGAGAACAGTGTCAAACTGCTGCCACTTGACTAGAGAACAGTGTCAAACTGCTGCTACTTGACTAGAGAACAGTGTCAAACTGCTGCCACTTGAATAGAGAACAGTGTCAAACTGCTGCCACTTGAATAGAGAACAGTGTCAAACTGCTGCTACTTGACTAGAGAACAGTGTCAAACTGCTGCTACTTGAATAGAGAACGTTGTCAAACTGCTTCCCACTTGAATAGAGAACAGTGTCAAACTGCTGCCACTTGAATAGAGAACAGTGTCAAACTGCTGCTACTTGAATAGAGAACAGTGTCAAACTGCTGCCACTTGAATAGAGAACAGTGTCAAACTGCTGCCACTTGAATAGAGAACAGTGTCAAACTGCTGTTACTTGACTAGAGAACAGTGTCAAACTGCTGCCACTTGAATAGAGAACAGTGTCAAACTGCTGTTACTTGACTAGAGAACAGTGTCAAACTGCTGCTACTTGACTAGAGAACAGTGTCAAACTGCTGCCACTTGAATAGAGAACAGTGTCAAACTGCTGCCACTTGACTAGAGAACAGTGTCAAACTGCTGCTACTTGACTGAAGAACAGTGTCAAACTACTGCCACTTGAATAGAGAACAGTGTCAAACTGCTGCCCCTTGAATAGAGAACCGTGTCAAACTGCTGCCACTTGAATAGAGAACTGTGTCAAACCTCTGCCACTTGACTAGAGAACAGTGTCAAACTTATCCTACTTGAATAGAGAATGGAGTCAAACTGCTGCCACTTGAATAGAGAACCGTGTCAAACTGCTGCCACTTGAATAGAGAACGGTGTCAAACTGCTGCTAGTTGACTAGAGAACAGTTTCAAACTGCTGCCACTTAACTAGAGAACAGTGTCAAACTGCTGCCACTTGAATAGAGGACTTGAACTAGAGAACAGTGTCAAACTGCTGCCACTTGAATAGAGAACAGTGTCAAACTGCTGCCACTTGAATAGAGAACAGTGTCAAACTGCTGCCACTTGAATAGAGAACAGTGTCAAACTGCTGTTACTTGACTAGAGAACAGTGTCAAACTGCTGCCACTTGAATAGAGAACAGTGTCAAACTGCTGTTACTTGACTAGAGAACAGTGTCAAACTGCTGTTACTTGACTAGAGAACAGTGTCAAACTGCTGCCACTTGAATAGAGAACCGTGTCAAACTGCTGCCACTTGAATAGAGAACAGTGTCAAACTGCTGTTACTTGACTAGAGAACAGTGTCAAACTGCTGCCATAGAGAACTGTCAAACTGCTGCCACTTGAATAGAGAACAGTGTCAAACTGCTGCCACTTGACTAGAGAACAGTGTCAAACTGCTGCTACTTGAATAGAGAACAGTGTCAAACTGCTGCCACTTGACTAGAGAACAGTGTCAAACTGCTGCCACTTGAATAGAGAACAGTGTCAAAGTTCTGCTCACTAGAGAACAGTGTCAAACTGCTGCCACTTAACTAGAGAACTGTGTCAAACTGCTGCCACTTGAATAGAGATCTGTCAAACTGCTGCCACTTGACTAGAGAACAGTGTCAAACTTATTCTAACTGTCAAACTGCTTCCACTTGAATAGAGAACAGTGTCAAACTGCTGCCACTTGAATAGAGAACGGTGTCAAACTGCTGCCACTTGAATAGAGAACAGTGTCAAACTGCTGTTACTTGACTAGAGAACAGTGTCAAACTGCTGTTACTTGACTAGAGAACAGTGTCAAACTGCTTCCACTTGAATAGAGAACAGTTTCAAACTGCTGTTACTTGACGAGAGAACAGTGTCAACCTGCTGCCACTTGAATAGAGAAAGAACCGTGTCAAACTGCTGCCACTTGAATAGAGAACAGTGTCAAACGTCTGCCACTTGACTAGAGAACAGTGTCAAACTTATGCTACTTGAATAGAGAACGGTGTCAAACTGCTGCCACTTGAGAGAGAACAGTGTCAAACTGCTTCCACTTGAATAGAGAACAGTGTCAAAGAACAGTGTCAAACTGCTGCCACTACTTGAAACTAGAGAACAGTGTCAAACTGCTGCCACTTGACTAGAGAACAGTGTCAAACTGCTGCTACTTGAATAGAGAACAGTGTCAAACTGCTTCCACTTGAATAGAGAACAGTTTCAAACTGCTGCCACTTGAATAGAGAACAGTGTCAAACTGCTGCCACTTGAATAGAGAACAGTGTCAAACTGCTGCCACTTGAATAGAGGACAGTGTCAAACTGCTGCCCCTTGAATAGAGAACAGTGTCAAACTGCTGCCCCTTGAATAGAGAACAGAGTCAAACTGCTGCCACATGAATAGAGAACAGTGTCAAACTGCTGCCTCTTGAATAGAGAACAGTGTCAAACTGCTGCCACTTGAATAGAGAACAGTGTCAAACTGCTGCCACTTGAATAGAGAACAGTGTCAAACTGCTATGCTACTTGACTAGAGAACAGAGTCAAACTGCTTTTACCTGACTAGAAAACAGTATCAAACTGCTGCTACTTGACTAGAGAACAGTGTCAAACTGCTGCTCAATAGAGAACTGTGTCAAACTGCTGCCACTTGAATAGAGAACTGTGTCAAACTGCTGCCACTTGACTAGAGAACAGTGTCAAACTGCTGCTACTTGACTAGAGAACAGTGTCAAACTGCTGCCACTTGAATAGAGAACAGTGTCAAACTGCTGCCACTTGAATAGAGAACAGTGTCAAACTGCTGCTACTTGACTAGAGAACAGTGTCAAACTTATGCTACTTGAATAGAGAACGTTGTCAAACTGCTGCCACTTGAATAGAGAACAGTGTCAAACTGCTGCCACTTGAATAGAGAACAGTGTCAAACTGCTGCCACTTGAATAGAGAACAGTGTCAAACTGCTGCCACTGAATAGAGGACAGTGTCAAACTGCTGCCACTTGAATAGAGAACAGTGTCAAACTGCTGTTACTTGACTAGAGAACAGTGTCAAACTGCTGCGACTTGAATAGAGAACAGTGTCAAACTGCTGTTACTTGACTAGAGAACGGTGTCAAACTGCTGTTACTTGACTAGAGAACAGTGTCAACCTGCTGCCACTTGAATAGAGAACAGTGTCAAACTGCTGCCACTTGAATAGAGAACAGTGTCAAACTGCTGTTACTTGACTAGAGAACAGTGTCAAACTGCTGCCACTTGACTAGAGAACAGTGTCAAACTGCTGCCCCTTGAGAGAACAGTGTCAAACTGCTGCCACTTGAATAGAGAACAGTGTCAAACTGCTGCCACTTTACTAGAGAACAGTGTCAAACTGCTGCTACTTGAATAGAGAACAGTGTCAAACTGCTGCCACTTGAATAGAGAACAGTGTCAAACTGCTTCCACTTGAATAGAGAACAGTGTCAAACTGCTGCCACTTGACTAGAGAACAGTGTCAAACTGCTGCCACTTAACTAGAGAACTGTGTCAAACTGCTGCCACTTGAATAGAGGACAGTGTCGAACTGCTGCCCCCTTGAATAGAGAACAGAGTCAAACTGCTGCCACTTGAATAGAGAACAGTGTCAAACTGCTGCCACTCGAATAGAGGACCGTGTCAAACTGCTGCCACTTGAATAGAGAACAGTGTCAAACTGCTGTTACTTGACTAGAGAACAGTGTCAAACTGCTGCGACTTGAATAGAGAACAGTGTCAAACTGCTGTTACTTGACTAGAGAACGGTGTCAAACTGCTGTTACTTGAATAGAGAACCGTGTCAAACTGCTGCCACTTGAATAGAGAACCGTGTCAAACTGCTGCCACTTGAATAGAGAACAGTGTCAAACTGCTGTTACTTGACTAGAGAACAGTGTCAAACTGCTGCCCCTTGCATAGAGAACCGTGTCAAACTGCTGCCACTTGAATAGAGAACTGTGTCAAACGTCTGCCACTTGACTAGAGAACAGTGTCAAACTTATGCTACTTGAATAGAGAACGGTGTCAAACTGCTGCCACTTGAGTAGAGAACAGTGTCAAACTGCTGCCACTTGAATAGAGAACAGTGTCAAACTGCTACTTGACTAGAGAACAGTGTCAAACTGCTGCCACTTAACTAGAGAACTGTGTCAAACTGCTGCCACTTGAATAGAGATCTGTGTCAAACCTCTGCCACTTGACTAGAGAACAGTGTCAAACTTATTCTAATTGAATAGAGAACGGTGTCAAACTGCTTCCACTTGAATAGAGAACAGTTTCAAACTGCTGCCACTTGAATAGAGAACGGTGTCAAACTGCTGCCACTTGAATAGAGAACAGTGTCAAACTGCTGTTACTTGACTAGAGAACAGTGTCAAACTGCTGTTACTTGACTAGAGAACAGTGTCAAACTGCTTCCACTTGAATAGAGAACAGTGTCAAACTGCTGTTACTTGACTAGAGAACAGTGTCAAACTGCTGCCACTTGAATAGAGAACAGTGTCAAACTGCTGTTACTTGACTAGAGAACAGTGTCAAACTGCTGTTACTTGACTAGAGAACAGTGTCAAACTGCTGCCACATGAATAGAGAACAGTGTCAAACTGCTGTTACTTGACTAGAAAACAGTGTCAAACTGCTGCCACTTGAATAGAGAACTGTGTCAAACTGCTGCCACTTGACTAGAGAACAGTGTCAAACTGCTGCTACTTGACTAGAGAACAGTGTCAAACTGCTGCCACTTGAATAGAGAACAGTGTTGAACTGCTGCCACTTGAATAGAGAACAGTGTCAAACTGCTGCTACTTGACTAGAGAACAGTGTCAAACTGCTGAATAGAGAACGTTGTCAAACTGCTGAATAGAGAACAGTGTCAAACTGCTGCCACTTGAATAGAGAACAGTGTCAAACTGCTGCCACTTGAATAGAGAACAGTGTCAAACTGCTGCCACTTGAATAGAAAACAGTGTCAAACTGCTGTTACTTGACTAGAGAACAGTGTCAAACTGCTGCGACTTGAATAGAGAACAGTGTCAAACTGCTGTTACTTGACTAGAGAACAGTGTCAACCTGCTGCCACTTGAATAGAGAACCGTGTCAAACTGCTGCCACTTGACTAGAGAACAGTGTCAAACTGCTGTTACTTGACTAGAGAACAGTGTCAAACTGCTGCCACTTGAATAGAGAACAGTGTCAAACTGCTGCCACTTCAATAGAGAACAGAGTCAAACTGCTGCCACTTGAATAGAGAACCATGTCAAACTGCTGTTACTTGACTAGAGAACAGTGTCAAACTTATGCTACTTGAATAGAGAACGTTGTCAAACTGCTTCCACTTGAATAGAGAACAGTGTCAAACTGCTTCCACTTGAATAGAGAACAGTGTCGAACTGCTGCCACTTGAATAGAGAACGGTGTCAAACTGCTGCTACTTGACTAGAGAACAGTGTCAAACTTATGCTACTTGAATAGAGAACGTTGTCAAACTGCTTCCACTTGAATAGAGAACAGTGTCAAACTGCTTCCACTTGAATAGAGAACAGTGTCAAACTGCTGCCAATTGAATAGAGAACCGTGTCAAACTGCTGTTACTTGACTAGAGAACAGTGTCAAACTGCTGTTATTTGACTAGAGAACAGTGTCAAACTGCTGTTATTTGACTAGAGAACAGTGTCAAACTGCTGCCACGTGAATAGAGAACAGTGTCAAACTGCTGTTACTTGACGAGAGAACAGTGTCAAACTGCTGCCACTTGAATAGAGAACAGTGTCAAACTGCTGTTACTTGACTAGAGAACAGTGTCAAACTGCTGTTACTTGACTAGAGAACAGTGTCAAACTGCTGCCACATGAATAGAGAACAGTGTCAAACTGCTGTTACTTGACTAGAAAACAGTGTCAAACTGCTGCCACTTGAATAGAGAACTGTGTCAAACTGCTGCCACTTGACTAGAGAACAGTGTCAAACTGCTGCTACTTGACTAGAGAACAGTGTCAAACTGCTGCCACTTGAATAGAGAACAGTGTCGAACTGCTGCCACTTGAATAGAGAACGGTGTCAAACTGCTGCTACTTGACTAGAGAACAGTGTCAAACTTATGCTACTTGAATAGAGAACGTTGTCAAACTGCTTCCACTTGAATAGAGAACAGTGTCAAACTGCTTCCACTTGAATAGAGAACAGTGTCAAACTGCTGCCACTTGAATAGAGAACGGTGTCCAACTGCTGCCACTTGAATAGAGAACAGTGTCAAACTGCTGTTACTTGACTAGAGAACAGTGTCAAACTGCTGCGACTTGAATAGAGAACAGTGTCAAACTGCTGTTACTTGACTAGAGAACAGTGTCAACCTGCTGCCACTTGAATAGAGAACCGTGTCAAACTGCTGCCACTTGACTAGAGAACAGTGTCAAACTGCTGTTACTTGACTAGAGAACAGTGTCAAACTGCTGCCACTTGAATAGAGAACAGTGTCAAACTGCTGCCACTTCAATAGAGAACAGAGTCAAACTGCTGCCACTTGAATAGAGAACCATGTCAAACTGCTGTTACTTGACTAGAGAACAGTGTCAAACTGCTGTTACTTGACTAGAGAACAGTGTCAAACTGCTGTTATTTGACTAGAGAACAGTGTCAAACTGCTGCCACTTGAATAGAGAACCATGTCAAACTGCTGTTACTTGACTAGAGAACAGTGTCAAACTGCTGTTACTTGACTAGAGAACAGTGTCAAACTGCTCCCACTTGAATAGAGAACCGTGTCAAACTGCTGCCACTTGACTAGAGAACAGTGTCAAACTGCTGTTACTTGACTAGAGAACAGTGTCAAACTGCTGTTACTTGACTAGAGAACAGTGTCAAACTGCTGCCACATGAATAGAGAACAGTGTCAAACTGCTGTTACTTGACTAGAGAACAGTGTCAAACTGCTGCCACTTGAATAGAGACCCGTGTCAAACTGCTGTTACTTGACTAGAGAACAGAGTCAAACTGCTTTTACTTGACTAGAAAACAGTGTCAAACTGCTGCCACTTGAATAGAGAACTGTGTCAAACTGCTGCCACTTGACTAGAGAACAGTGTCAAACTGCTGCTACTTGACTAGAGAACAGTGTCAAACTGCTGCCACTTGAATAGAGAACAGTGTCAAACTGCTGCCACTTGAATAGAGAACGGTGTCAAACTGCTGCTACTTGACTAGAGAACAGTGTCAATCTTATGCTACTTGAATAGAGAACATTGTCAAACTGCTTCCACTTGAATAGAGAACAGTGTCAAACTGCTGCCACTTGAATAGAGAACGGTGTCAAACTGCTGCCACTTGAATAGAGAACAGTGTCAAACTGCTGCCACTTGAATAGAGGACCGTGTCAAACTGCTGCCACTTGAATAGAGAACAGTGTCAAACTGCTGTTACTTGACTAGAGAACAGTGTCAAACTGCTGCCACTTGAATAGAGAACAGTGTCAAACTGCTGTTACTTGACTAGAGAACGGTGTCAAACTGCTGTTACTTGACTAGAGAACAGTGTCAACCTGCTGCCACTTGAATAGAGAAAGAACCGTGTCAAACTGCTGCCACTTGAATAGAGAACAGTGTCAAACGTCTGCCACTTGACTAGAGAACAGTGTCAAACTTATGCTACTTGAATAGAGAACGGTGTCAAACTGCTGCCACTTGAGTAGAGAACAGTGTCAAACTGCTTCCACTTGAATAGAGAACGGTGTCAAAGTTCTGCTACTTGACTAGAGAACAGTGTCAAACTGCTGCCACTTAACTAGAGAACTGTGTCAAACTGCTGCCACTTGAATAGAGATCTGTGTCAAACCTCTGCCACTTGACTAGAGAACAGTGTCAAACTTATGCTAATTGAATAGAGAACGGTGTCAAACTGCTTCCACTTGAATAGAGAACAGTTTCAAACTGCTGCCACTTGAATAGAGAACAGTGTCAAACTGCTGCCACTTGAATAGAGAACAGTGTCAAACTGCTGCCACTTGAATAGAGGACAGTGTCGAACTGCTGCCCCTTGAATAGAGAACAGAGTCAAACTGCTGCCCCTTGAATAGAGAACAGAGTCAAACTGCTGCCACATGAATAGAGAACAGTGTCAAACTGCTGCCACTTGAATAGAGAACAGTGTCAAACTGCTGCCACTTGAATAGAGAACAGTGTCAAACCTCTGCCACTTGACTAGAGAACAGTGTCAAACCTATGCTACTTGACTAGAGAACAGAGTCAAACTGCTTTTTCCTGACTAGAAAACAGTGTCAAACTGCTGCTACTTGACTAGAGAACAGTGTCAAACTGCTGCTACTTGAATAGAGAACTGTGTCAAACTGCTGCCACTTGAATAGAGAACTGTGTCAAACTGCTGCCACTTGACTAGAGAACAGTGTCAAACTGCTGCTACTTGACTAGAGAACAGTGTCAAACTGCTGCCACTTGAATAGAGAACAGTGTCAAACTGCTGCCACTTGAATAGAGAACGGTGTCAAACTGCTGCTACTTGACTAGAGAACAGTGTCAAACTTATGCTACTTGAATAGAGAATGTTGTCAAACTGCTTCCACTTGAATAGAGAACAGTGTCAAACTGCTGCCACTTGAATAGAGAACGGTGTCAAACTGCTGCCACTTGAATAGAGAACAGTGTCAAACTGCTGCCACTCGAATAGAGGACAGTGTCAAACTGCTGCCACTTGAATAGAGAACAGTGTCAAACTGCTGGTACTTGACTAGAGAACAGTGTCAAACTGCTGCGACTTGAATAGAGAACAGTGTCAAACTGCTGTTACTTGACTAGAGAACGGTGTCAAACTGCTGTTACTTGACTAGAGAACAGTGTCAACCTGCTGCCACTTGAATAGAGAACCGTGTCAAACTGCTGCCACTTGAATAGAGAACAGTGTCAAACTGCTGTTACTTGACTAGAGAACAGTGTCAAACTGCTGCTCCTTGACTAGAGAACAGTGTCAAACTGCTGCCCCTTGCATAGAGAACCGTGTCAAACTGCTGCCACTTGAATAGAGAACTGTGTCAAACGTCTGCCACTTTACTAGAGAACAGTGTCAAACTTATGCTACTTGAATAGAGAACGGTGTCAAACTGCTGCCACTTGAATAGAGAACAGTGTCAAACTGCTTCCACTTGAATAGAGAACGGTGTCAAAGTTCTGCTACTTGACTAGAGAACAGTGTCAAACTGCTGCCACTTAACTAGAGAACTGTGTCAAACTGCTGCCACTTGAATAGAGGACAGTGTCGAACTGCTGCCCCCTTGAATAGAGAACAGAGTCAAACTGCTGCCACTTGAATAGAGAACAGTGTCAAACTGCTGCCACTGAATAGAGGACCGTGTCAAACTGCTGCCACTTGAATAGAGAACAGTGTCAAACTGCTGTTACTTGACTAGAGAACAGTGTCAAACTGCTGCGACTTGAATAGAGAACAGTGTCAAACTGCTGTTACTTGACTAGAGAACGGTGTCAAACTGCTGTTACTTGACTAGAGAACAGTGTCAACCTGCTGCCACTTGAATAGAGAACCGTGTCAAACTGCTGCCACTTGAATAGAGAACAGTGTCAAACTGCTGTTACTTGACTAGAGAACAGTGTCAAACTGCTGCCCCTTGCATAGAGAACCGTGTCAAACTGCTGCCACTTGAATAGAGAACTGTGTCAAACGTCTGCCACTTGACTAGAGAACAGTGTCAAACTTATGCTACTTGAATAGAGAACGGTGTCAAACTGCTGCCACTTGAGTAGAGAACAGTGTCAAACTGCTTCCACTTGAATAGAGAACGGTGTCAAAGTTCTGCTACTTGACTAGAGAACAGTGTCAAACTGCTGCCACTTAACTAGAGAACTGTGTCAAACTGCTGCCACTTGAATAGAGATCTGTGTCAAACCTCTGCCACTTGACTAGAGAACAGTGTCAAACTTATGCTAATTGAATAGAGAACGGTGTCAAACTGCTTCCACTTGAATAAAGAACAGTTTCAAACTGCTGCCACTTGAATAGAGAACGGTGTCAAACTGCTGCCACTTGAATAGAGAACAGTGTCAAACTGCTGCCACTTGAATAGAGGACAGTGTCGAACTGCTGCCCCTTGAATAGAGAACAGAGTCAAACTGCTGCCCCTTGAATAGAGAACAGAGTCAAACTGCTGCCACATGAATAGAGAACAGTGTCAAACTGCTGCCACTTGAATAGAGAACAGTGTCAAACTGCTGCCACTTGAATAGAGAACAGTGTCAAACCTCTGCCACTTGACTAGAGAACAGTGTCAAACTGCTACTTGACTAGAGAACAGAGTCAAACTGCTTTTACCTGACTAGAAAACAGTGTCAAACTGCTGCTACTTGACTAGAGAACAGTGTCAAACTGCTGCTACTTGAATAGAGAACTGTGTCAAACTGCTGCCACTTGAATAGAGAACTGTGTCAAACTGCTGCCACTTGACTAGAGAACAGTGTCAAACTGTTGCTACTTGACTAGAGAACAGTGTCAAACTGCTGCCACTTGAATAGAGAACAGTGTCAAACTGCTGCCACTTGAATAGAGAACGGTGTCAAACTGCTGCTACTTGACTAGAGAACAGTGTCAAACTTATGCTACTTGAATAGAGAACGTTGTCAAACTGCTTCCACTTGAATAGAGAACAGTGTCAAACTGCTGCCACTTGAATAGAGAACGGTGTCAAACTGCTGCCACTTGAATAGAGAACAGTGTCAAACTGCTGCCACTCGAATAGAGGACAGTGTCAAACTGCTGCCACTTGAATAGAGAACAGTGTCAAACTGCTGGTACTTGACTAGAGAACAGTGTCAAACTGCTGCGACTTGAATAGAGAACAGTGTCAAACTGCTGTTACTTGACTAGAGAACGGTGTCAAACTGCTGTTACTTGACTAGAGAACAGTGTCAACCTGCTGCCACTTGAATAGAGAACCGTGTCAAACTGCTGCCACTTGAATAGAGAACAGTGTCAAACTGCTGTTACTTGACTAGAGAACAGTGTCAAACTGCTGCTCCTTGACTAGAGAACAGTGTCAAACTGCTGCCCCTTGCAAAGAACTGTCAAACTGCTGCCACTTGAATAGAGAACTGTGTCAAACGTCTGCCACTTTACTAGAGAACAGTGTCAAACTTATGCTACTTGAATAGAGAACGGTGTCAAACTGCTGCCACTTGAATAGAGAACAGTGTCAAACTGCTTCCACTTGAATAGAGAACGTGTCAAAGTTCTGCTACTTGACTAGAGAACAGTGTCAAACTGCTGCCACTTAACTAGAGAACTGTGTCAAACTGCTGCCACTTGAATAGAGGACAGTGTCGAACTGCTGCCCCCTTGAATAGAGAACAGAGTCAAACTGCTGCCACTTGAATAGAGAACAGTGTCAAACTGCTGCCACTCGAATAGAGGACCGTGTCAAACTGCTGCCACTTGAATAGAGAACAGTGTCAAACTGCTGTTACTTGACTAGAGAACAGTGTCAAACTGCTGCGACTTGAATAGAGAACAGTGTCAAACTGCTGTTACTTGACTAGAGAACGGTGTCAAACTGCTGTTACTTGACTAGAGAACAGTGTCAACCTGCTGCCACTTGAATAGAGAACCGTGTCAAACTGCTGCCACTTGAATAGAGAACAGTGTCAAACTGCTGTTACTTGACTAGAGAACAGTGTCAAACTGCTGCCCCTTGCATAGAGAACCGTGTCAAACTGCTGCCACTTGAATAGAGAACTGTGTCAAACGTCTGCCACTTGACTAGAGAACAGTGTCAAACTTATGCTACTTGAATAGAGAACGGTGTCAAACTGCTGCCACTTGAGTAGAGAACAGTGTCAAACTGCTTCCACTTGAATAGAGAACGGTGTCAAAGTTCTGCTACTTGACTAGAGAACAGTGTCAAACTGCTGCCACTTAACTAGAGAACTGTGTCAAACTGCTGCCACTTGAATAGAGATCTGTGTCAAACCTCTGCCACTTGACTAGAGAACAGTGTCAAACTTATGCTAATTGAATAGAGAACGGTGTCAAACTGCTTCCACTTGAATAGAGAACAGTTTCAAACTGCTGCCACTTGAATAGAGAACGGTGTCAAACTGCTGCCACTTGAATAGAGAACAGTGTCAAACTGCTGCCACTTGAATAGAGGACAGTGTCGAACTGCTGCCCCTTGAATAGAGAACAGAGTCAAACTGCTGCCCCTTGAATAGAGAACAGAGTCAAACTGCTGCCACATGAATAGAGAACAGTGTCAAACTGCTGCCACTTGAATAGAGAACAGTGTCAAACTGCTGCCACTTGAATAGAGAACAGTGTCAAACCTCTGCCACTTGACTAGAGAACAGTGTCAAACCTATGCTACTTGACTAGAGAACAGAGTCAAACTGCTTTTACCTGACTAGAAAACAGTGTCAAACTGCTGCTACTTGACTAGAGAACAGTGTCAAACTGCTGCTACTTGAATAGAGAACTGTGTCAAACTGCTGCCACTTGAATAGAGAACTGTGTCAAACTGCTGCCACTTGACTAGAGAACAGTGTCAAACTGCTGCTACTTGACTAGAGAACAGTGTCAAACTGCTGCCACTTGAATAGAGAACAGTGTCAAACTGCTGCCACTTGAATAGAGAACGGTGTCAAACTGCTGCTACTTGACTAGAGAACAGTGTCAAACTTATGCTACTTGAATAGAGAACGTTGTCAAACTGCTTCCACTTGAATAGAGAACAGTGTCAAACTGCTGCCACTTGAATAGAGAACGGTGTCAAACTGCTGCCACTTGAATAGAGAACAGTGTCAAACTGCTGCCACTTGAATAGAGGACAGTGTCAAACTGCTGCCACTTGAATAGAGAACAGTGTCAAACTGCTGTTACTTGACTAGAGAACAGTGTCAAACTGTTGCGACTTGAATAGAGAACAGTGTCAAACTGCTGTTACTTGACTAGAGAACGGTGTCAAACTGCTGTTACTTGACTAGAGAACAGTGTCAACCTGCTGCCACTTGAATAGAGAACGGTGTCAAACTGCTGCCACTTGAATAGAGAACAGTGTCAAACTGCTGTTACTTGACTAGAGAACAGTGTCAAACTGCTGCTCCTTGACTAGAGAACAGTGTCAAACTGCTGCCCCTTGCATAGAGAACCGTGTCAAACTGCTGCCACTTGAATAGAGAACTGTGTCAAACGTCTGCCACTTTACTAGAGAACAGTGTCAAACTTATGCTACTTGAATAGAGAACGGTGTCAAACTGCTGCCACTCGAATAGAGGACAGTGTCAAACTGCTCCCACTCGAATAGAGGACAGTGTCAAACTGCTGCCACTTGAATAGAGAACAGTGTCAAACTGCTGTTACTTGACTAGAGAACAGTGTCAAACTGCTGCGACTTGAATAGAGAACAGTGTCAAACTGCTGTTACTTGACTAGAGAACGGTGTCAAACTGCTGTTACTTGACTAGAGAACAGTGTCAACCTGCTGCCACTTGAATAGAGAACCGTGTCAAACTGCTGCCACTTGAATAGAGAACAGTGTCAAACTGCTGTTACTTGACTAGAGAACAGTGTCAAACTGCTGCTCCTTGACTAGAGAACAGTGTCAAACTGCTGCCCCTTGCATAGAGAACCGTGTCAAACTGCTGCCACTTGAATAGAGAACTGTGTCAAACGTCTGCCACTTTACTAGAGAACAGTGTCAAACTTATGCTGCTTGAATAGAGAACGGTGTCAAACTGCTGCCACTTGAATAGAGAACAGTGTCAAACTGCTTCCACTTGAATAGAGAACGGTGTCAAAGTTCTGCTACTTGACTAGAGAACAGTGTCAAACTGCTGCCACTTAACTAGAGAACTGTGTCAAACTGCTGCCACTTGAATAGAGGACAGTGTCGAACTGCTGCCCCCTTGAATAGAGAACAGAGTCAAACTGCTGCCACTTGAATAGAGAACAGTGTCAAACTGCTGCCACTCGAATAGAGGACCGTGTCAAACTGCTGCCACTTGAATAGAGAACAGTGTCAAACTGCTGTTACTTGACTAGAGAACAGTGTCAAACTGCTGCGACTTGAATAGAGAACAGTGTCAAACTGCTGTTACTTGACTAGAGAACAGTGTCAAACTGCTGCTCCTTGACTAGAGAACAGTGTCAAACTGCTGCCCCTTGCATAGAGAACCGTGTCAAACTGCTGCCACTTGAATAGAGAACTGTGTCAAACGTCTGCCACTTTACTAGAGAACAGTGTCAAACTTATGCTACTTGAATAGAGAACGGTGTCAAACTGCTGCCACTTGAATAGAGAACAGTGTCAAACTGCTTCCACTTGAATAGAGAACGGTGTCAAAGTTCTGCTACTTGACTAGAGAACAGTGTCAAACTGCTGCCACTTAACTAGAGAACTGTGTCAAACTGCTGCCACTTGAATAGAGGACAGTGTCGAACTGCTGCCCCCTTGAATAGAGAACAGAGTCAAACTGCTGCCACTTGAATAGAGAACAGTGTCAAACTGCTGCCACTCGAATAGAGGACCGTGTCAAACTGCTGCCACTTGAATAGAGAACAGTGTCAAACTGCTGTTACTTGACTAGAGAACAGTGTCAAACTGCTGCGACTTGAATAGAGAACAGTGTCAAACTGCTGTTACTTGACTAGAGAACGGTGTCAAACTGCTGTTACTTGACTAGAGAACAGTGTCAACCTGCTGCCACTTGAATAGAGAACCGTGTCAAACTGCTGCCACTTGAATAGAGAACAGTGTCAAACTGCTGTTACTTGACTAGAGAACAGTGTCAAACTGCTGCCCCTTGCATAGAGAACCGTGTCAAACTGCTGCCACTTGAATAGAGAACTGTGTCAAACGTCTGCCACTTGACTAGAGAACAGTGTCAAACTTATGCTACTTGAATAGAGAACGGTGTCAAACTGCTGCCACTTGAGTAGAGAACAGTGTCAAACTGCTTCCACTTGAATAGAGAACGGTGTCAAAGTTCTGCTACTTGACTAGAGAACAGTGTCAAACTGCTGCCACTTAACTAGAGAACTGTGTCAAACTGCTGCCACTTGAATAGAGATCTGTGTCAAACCTCTGCCACTTGACTAGAGAACAGTGTCAAACTTATGCTAATTGAATAGAGAACGGTGTCAAACTGCTTCCACTTGAATAGAGAACAGTTTCAAACTGCTTCCACTTGAATAGAGAACGGTGTCAAACTGCTGCCACTTGAATAGAGAACAGTGTCAAACTGCTGCCACTTGAATAGAGGACAGTGTCGAACTGCTGCCCCTTGAATAGAGAACAGAGTCAAACTGCTGCCCCTTGAATAGAGAACAGAGTCAAACTGCTGCCACATGAATAGAGAACAGTGTCAAACTGCTGCCACTTGAATAGAGAACAGTGTCAAACTGCTGCCACTTGAATAGAGAACAGTGTCAAACCTCTGCCACTTGACTACAGAACAGTGTCAAACCTATGCTACTTGACTAGAGAACAGAGTCAAACTGCTTTTACCTGACTAGAAAACAGTGTCAAACTGCTGCTACTTGACTAGAGAACAGTGTCAAACTGCTGCTACTTGAATAGAGAACTGTGTCAAACTGCTGCCACTTGAATAGAGAACTGTGTCAAACTGCTGCCACTTGACTAGAGAACAGTGTCAAACTGCTGCTACTTGACTAGAGAACAGTGTCAAACTGCTGCCACTTGAATAGAGAACAGTGTCAAACTGCTGCCACTTGAATAGAGAACGGTGTCAAACTGCTGCTACTTGACTAGAAAACAGTGTCAAACTTATGCTACTTGAATAGAGAACGTTGTCAAACTGCTTCCACTTGAATAGAGAACAGTGTCAAACTGCTGCCACTTGAATAGAGAACGGTGTCAAACTGCTGCCACTTGAATAGAGAACAGTGTCAAACTGCTGCCACTCAAATAGAGGACAGTGTCAAACTGCTGCCACTTGAATAGAGAACAGTGTCAAACTGCTGTTACTTGACTAGAGAACAGTGTCAAACTGTTGCGACTTGAATAGAGAACAGTGTCAAACTGCTGTTACTTGACTAGAGAACGGTGTCAAACTGCTGTTACTTGACTAGAGAACAGTGTCAACCTGCTGCCACTTGAATAGAGAACGGTGTCAAACTGCTGCCACTTGAATAGAGAACAGTGTCAAACTGCTGTTACTTGACTAGAGAACAGTGTCAAACTGCTGCTCCTTGACTAGAGAACAGTGTCAAACTGCTGCCCCTTGCATAGAGAACCGTGTCAAACTGCTGCCACTTGAATAGAGAACTGTGTCAAACGTCTGCCACTTTACTAGAGAACAGTGTCAAACTTATGCTACTTGAATAGAGAACGGTGTCAAACTGCTGCCACTCGAATAGAGGACAGTGTCAAACTGCTGCCACTCGAATAGAGGACAGTGTCAAACTGCTGCCACTTGAATAGAGAACAGTGTCAAACTGCTGTTACTTGACTAGAGAACAGTGTCAAACTGCTGCGACTTGAATAGAGAACAGTGTCAAACTGCTGTTACTTGACTAGAGAACGGTGTCAAACTGCTGTTACTTGACTAGAGAACAGTGTCAACCTGCTGCCACTTGAATAGAGAACCGTGTCAAACTGCTGCCACTTGAATAGAGAACAGTGTCAAACTGCTGTTACTTGACTAGCGAACAGTGTCAAACTGCTGCTCCTTGACTAGAGAACAGTGTCAAACTGCTGCCCCTTGCATAGAGAACCGTGTCAAACTGCTGCCACTTGAATAGAGAACTGTGTCAAACGTCTGCCACTTTACTAGAGAACAGTGTCAAACTTATGCTACTTGAATAGAGAACGGTGTCAAACTGCTGCCACTTGAATAGAGAACAGTGTCAAACTGCTTCCACTTGAATAGAGAACGGTGTCAAAGTTCTGCTACTTGACTAGAGAACAGTGTCAAACTGCTGCCACTTAACTAGAGAACTGTGTCAAACTGCTGCCACTTGAATAGAGGACAGTGTCGAACTGCTGCCCCCTTGAATAGAGAACAGAGTCAAACTGCTGCCACTTGAATAGAGAACAGTGTCAAACTGCTGCCACTCGAATAGAGGACCGTGTCAAACTGCTGCCACTTGAATAGAGAACAGTGTCAAACTGCTGTTACTTGACTAGAGAACGGTGTCAAACTGCTGTTACTTGACTAGAGAACAGTGTCAACCTGCTGCCACTTGAATAGAGAACCGTGTCAAACTGCTGCCACTTGAATAGAGAACAGTGTCAAACTGCTGTTACTTGACTAGAGAACAGTGTCAAACTGCTGCTCCTTGACTAGAGAACAGTGTCAAACTGCTGCCCCTTGCATAGAGAACCGTGTCAAACTGTTGCCACTTGAATAGAGAACTGTGTCAAACGTCTGCCACTTTACTAGAGAACAGTGTCAAACTTATGCTACTTGAATAGAGAACGGTGTCAAACTGCTGCCACTTGAATAGAGAACAGTATCAAACTGCTTCCACTTGAATAGAGAACGGTGTCAAAGTTCTGCTACTTGACTAGAGAACAGTGTCAAACTGCTGCCACTTAACTAGAGAACTGTGTCAAACTGCTGCCACTTGAATAGAGGACAGTGTCGAACTGCTGCCCCTTGAATAGAGAACAGAGTCAAACTGCTGCCACTTGAATAGAGAACAGTGTCAAACTGCTGCCACTCGAATAGAGGACCGTGTCAAACTGCTGCCACTTGAATAGAGAACAGTGTCAAACTGCTGTTACTTGACTAGAGAACAGTGTCAAACTGCTGCGACTTGAATAGAGAACAGTGTCAAACTGCTGTTACTTGACTAGAGAACGGTGTCAAACTGCTGTTACTTGACTAGAGAACAGTGTCAACCTGCTGCCACTTGAATAGAGAACCGTGTCAAACTGCTGCCACTTGAATAGAGAACAGTGTCAAACTGCTGTTACTTGACTAGAGAACAGTGTCAAACTGCTGCCCCTTGCATAGAGAACCGTGTCAAACTGCTGCCACTTGAATAGAGAACTGTGTCAAACGTCTGCCACTTGACTAGAGAACAGTGTCAAACTTATGCTACTTGAATAGAGAACGGTGTCAAACTGCTGCCACTTGAGTAGAGAACAGTGTCAAACTGCTTCCACTTGAATAGAGAACGGTGTCAAAGTTCTGCTACTTGACTAGAGAACAGTGTCAAACTGCTGCCACTTAACTAGAGAACTGTGTCAAACTGCTGCCACTTGAATAGAGATCTGTGTCAAACCTCTGCCACTTGACTAGAGAACAGTGTCAAACTTATGCTAATTGAATAGAGAACGGTGTCAAACTGCTTCCACTTGAATAGAGAACAGTTTCAAACTGCTGCCACTTGAATAGAGAACGGTGTCAAACTGCTGCCACTTGAGTAGAGAACAGTGTCAAACTGCTTCCACTTGAATAGAGAACGGTGTCAAAGTTCTGCTACTTGACTAGAGAACAGTGTCAAACTGCTGCCACTTAACTAGAGAACTGTGTCAAACTGCTGCCACTTGAATAGAGATCTGTGTCAAACCTCTGCCACTTGACTAGAGAACAGTGTCAAACTTATGCTAATTGAATAGAGAACGGTGTCAAACTGCTTCCACTTGACTAGAGAACAGTGTCAAACCTATGCTACTTGACTAGAGAACAGAGTCAAACTGCTTTTACCTGACTAGAAAACAGTGTCAAACTGCTGCTACTTGACTAGAGAACAGTGTCAAACTGCTGCTCCTTGACTAGAGAACAGTGTCAAACTGCTGCCCCTTGCATAGAGAACCGTGTCAAACTGCTGCCACTTGAATAGAGAACTGTGTCAAACGTCTGCCACTTTACTAGAGAACAGTGTCAAACTTATGCTACTTGAATAGAGAACGGTGTCAAACTGCTGCCACTTGAATAGAGAACAGTGTCAAACTGCTTCCACTTGAATAGAGAACGGTGTCAAAGTTCTGCTACTTGACTAGAGAACAGTGTCAAACTGCTGCCACTTAACTAGAGAACTGTGTCAAACTGCTGCCACTTGAATAGAGGACAGTGTCGAACTGCTGCCCCCTTGAATAGAGAACAGAGTCAAACTGCTGCCACTTGAATAGAGAACAGTGTCAAACTGCTGCCACTCGAATAGAGGACCGTGTCAAACTGCTGCCACTTGAATAGAGAACAGTGTCAAACTGCTGTTACTTGACTAGAGAACGGTGTCAAACTGCTGTTACTTGACTAGAGAACAGTGTCAACCTGCTGCCACTTGAATAGAGAACCGTGTCAAACTGCTGCCACTTGAATAGAGAACAGTGTCAAACTGCTGTTACTTGACTAGAGAACAGTGTCAAACTGCTGCCCCTTGCATAGAGAACCGTGTCAAACTGCTGCCACTTGAATAGAGAACTGTGTCAAACGTCTGCCACTTGACTAGAGAACAGTGTCAAACTTATGCTACTTGAATAGAGAACGGTGTCAAACTGCTGCCACTTGAGTAGAGAACAGTGTCAAACTGCTTCCACTTGAATAGAGAACGGTGTCAAAGTTCTGCTACTTGACTAGAGAACAGTGTCAAACTGCTGCCACTTAACTAGAGAACTGTGTCAAACTGCTGCCACTTGAATAGAGATCTGTGTCAAACCTCTGCCACTTGACTAGAGAACAGTGTCAAACTTATGCTAATTGAATAGAGAACGGTGTCAAACTGCTTCCACTTGAATAGAGAACAGTTTCAAACTGCTGCCACTTGAATAGAGAACGGTGTCAAACTGCTGCCACTTGAATAGAGAACAGTGTCAAACTGCTGCCACTTGAATAGAGGACAGTGTCGAACTGCTGCCCCTTGAATAGAGAACAGAGTCAAACTGCTGCCCCTTGAATAGAGAACAGAGTCAAACTGCTGCCACATGAATAGAGAACAGTGTCAAACTGCTGCCACTTGAATAGAGAACAGTGTCAAACTGCTGCCACTTGAATAGAGAACAGTGTCAAACCTCTGCCACTTGACTAGAGAACAGTGTCAAACCTATGCTACTTGACTAGAGAACAGAGTCAAACTGCTTTTACCTGACTAGAAAACAGTGTCAAACTGCTGCTACTTGACTAGAGAACAGTGTCAAACTGCTGCTACTTGAATAGAGAACTGTGTCAAACTGCTGCCACTTGAATAGAGAACTGTGTCAAACTGCTGCCACTTGACTAGAGAACAGTGTCAAACTGCTGCTACTTGACTAGAGAACAGTGTCAAACTGCTGCCACTTGAATAGAGAACAGTGTCAAACTGCTGCCACTTGAATAGAGAACGGTGTCAAACTGCTGCTACTTGACTAGAGAACAGTGTCAAACTTATGCTACTTGAATAGAGAACGTTGTCAAACTGCTTCCACTTGAATAGAGAACAGTGTCAAACTGCTGCCACTTGAATAGAGAACGGTGTCAAACTGCTGCCACTTGAATAGAGAACAGTGTCAAACTGCTGCCACTGAATAGAGGACAGTGTCAAACTGCTGCCACTTGAATAGAGAACAGTGTCAAACTGCTGTTACTTGACTAGAGAACAGTGTCAAACTGTTGCGACTTGAATAGAGAACAGTGTCAAACTGCTGTTACTTGACTAGAGAACGGTGTCAAACTGCTGTTACTTGACTAGAGAACAGTGTCAACCTGCTGCCACTTGAATAGAGAACCGTGTCAAACTGCTGCCACTTGAATAGAGAACAGTGTCAAACTGCTGTTACTTGACTAGAGAACAGTGTCAAACTGCTGCTCCTTGACTAGAGAACAGTGTCAAACTGCTGCCCCTTGCATAGAGAACCGTGTCAAACTGCTGCCACTTGAATAGAGAACTGTGTCAAACGTCTGCCACTTTACTAGAGAACAGTGTCAAACTTATGCTACTTGAATAGAGAACGGTGTCAAACTGCTGCCACTTGAATAGAGAACAGTGTCAAACTGCTTCCACTTGAATAGAGAACGGTGTCAAAGTTCTGCTACTTGACTAGAGAACAGTGTCAAACTGCTGCCACTTAACTAGAGAACTGTGTCAAACTGCTGCCACTTGAATAGAGGACAGTGTCGAACTGCTGCCCCCTTGAATAGAGAACAGAGTCAAACTGCTGCCCCTTGAATAGAGAACAGAGTCAAACTGCTTCCCCTTGAATAGAGAACAGAGTCAAACTGCTGCCACATGAATAGAGAACAGTGTCAAACTGCTGCCCCTTGAATAGAGAACAGAGTCAAACTGCTACCACATGAATAGAGAACAGTGTCAAACTGCTGCCACTTGAATAGAGAACAGTGTCAAACTGCTGCCACTTGAATAGAGAACAGTGTCAAACCTCTGCCACTTGACTAGAGAACAGTGTCAAACCTATGCTACTTGACTAGAGAACAGAGTCAAACTGCTTTTACTTGACTAGAAAACAGTGTCAAACTGCTGCTACTTGACTAGAGAACAGTGTCAAACTGCTGCTACTTGAATAGAGAACTGTGTCAAACTGCTGCCACTTGAATAGAGAACTGTGTCAAACTGCTGCCACTTGAATAGAGAACAGTGTCATACTGCTGCTACTTGAGTAGATAACAGTGTCATACTGCTGCTACTTGACTAGAGAACAGAGTCAAACTGCTTTTACTTGACTAGAAAACAGTGTCAAACCTCTGCCACTTGGCTAGAGAACAGTGTCAAACTTATGCTACTTGAATAGAGAACAGTGTCAAACTGCTGCTACTTGACTAGAGAACAGTGTCAAACTGCTGTTACTTGACTAGAGAACAATGTCATCTGCATACAAAATTACATCAGCTGTCTGAATATGTCTCCCAATGTTGTTGACATGAATTATAAACTATAGGGGACCTAAAATTGATCCTTGAGGCACACCCGAGCACAAACGACTTACAAACGTCTGCCTTAACACACTGGGTTCGATCTAATAGCGAGTTCACAAACCACTCCAGAGCATGACCAGTAATGCCAGCACAATTCAGTCTGTGCACCAAGAAGGTGTGGTTCTCGGTGTCAAACACCTTTGACAAGTCTGTGAACACAGATATATAATGCAGCTTCCTATCCAGGACACAGTGAATATAATTCAAAACCTTCAAAGTGGATGTTACAGTGACTCAAGGGAGCAGTAAAATCAGATCTAAAAAACAGATGAAACAACACCTCACAGCACATTGCGGACTGTGAAGAGACACACACACATGCATACACACACACACACACACACACACACACACACACACACACACACACACACACACACACACACACACACACACACACACACACACACACACACACACACACACACACACACACTCTACGCACTCTACACACACACACACACACACACACACACACACACACACACACACACACACACACACACACACACACACACACACACACACACACACACACACACACACACACACACTCTACACACACACACACACACACACACACGCACTCTACACACACACACACACACACATACACTATAATGTTATGATATTGTGGTACTGGGGTCTTTATATTGTAGATGTGTAATATTAGAGTAATAATGTAATAATGTCTTCTATGATGTATTGTGATATTTATGATGTAGGCTGTTTTTGTGTTTTGAAGTAATTGTTTTAATCTTGTTTGGACCCCAGGAAGAGTAGCTTATAGGGATCCTAATAAATACTCTCTCCGTAACCCCTCCCACCCCCTCTCTCTCTCTCTCTCTCTTTATCTCTCTCACTCTCGTCTCTCTCACTCTCTCTCTTTGTCTCTCTCTCTCTCTAGCTGTGGCCCCTAAGTTGCGGCCGATGAGGGGCCAGTCTCTAATGGAGGGGGAGAGGCTGTATCTGAAGTGTGAGGCGTCAGGGAACCCCAGCCCCTCCTTCCGATGGTATAAAGATGGCCGAGAGCTCCAGAGGGGAAAAGATGTCAAAATCAAGACCAATAAGTGAGTCTCAGAGACCAGCCAACCTCCAGTCACACATTCAAACGCATAACAAAGACACTCCAAAATAGACACTATAGACACTTATTTTTCTGTTTTGAACAAGCATTCATATTGACTCAAATGAATCACTCTCACTCCTTTTCTCTCTCTCTCTCCTTCTCTCTCTCACTCCGATTCTCTCTCTCTCTCCTTCTCTCTCTCACTCCATTTCTCTTTCTCTCTCCTTCTCTCTCTCACTCCATTTCTCTCTCTCTCTCCTTCTCTCCCTCACTCCATTTCTCTCTCTCTCTCCTTCTCTCTCTCACTCCATTTCTCTCTCCTTCTCTCTCTCACTCCATTTCTCTCTCCTTCTCTCTTCCTCTCTCATTCTCTGAAGGAAAAACTCCAAGGTCCAGATCAACCGAGCGAGGCTGGAGGATTCTGGGAACTACACGTGTGTGGTTGAGAACATGCTGGGCCAGGAGAGCACTACGAGCAGCATCAGTGTGCAGAGCCGTGAGTCCACAGACACACCATCCTCTATCTACAGTATGATGTTCTTACTATTCTATAACGTTCACAATCTTTCCACCTTCTTCATTAACTACCACATACTTTTTTTTCTTGACAACCACCATGCTCTGTTTTCTTTGACAACCAGACATTCTCTTCCTCTCTTCTTTGGTAAAGACCAGACATTCTCTTTCTCTCTTCCTTAGTAACCACAACATTCTTTCCCTTTCTTCCTTAGTAACCACTTATTACCCTTCTTCCATAGTTACCTCTACACTTTCCTTCTCTTTCTTAGTTACCGCCACGCTCCCCCACTTCCTTGCTGACCACTACTCTTACTCTCTCTCCTCCATAGTGGCCTCTACTCTTACTCTCTCTCCTCCATAGTGACCACTACTTTTACTCTCTCTCCTCCATAGTGACCACTACTCTTACTCTCTCTCCTCCATAGTGACCCCTACTCTTACTCTCTCTCCTCCATAGTGACCACTACTCTTACTCTCTCTCCTCCATAGTGACCACTACTCTTACTGTCTTTCCTCCATAGTGACCACTACTCTTACTCTCTCCCCTCCATAGTGACCACTACTCTTACACTCTCTCCTCCATAGTGACCACTCCTCTTACTCTCTCTCCTCCATAGTGACCACTCATCTTACTCTCTCTCCTCCATAGTAACCACTACTCTTACTTTCTCTCCTCCATAGTGACCACTACTCTTACTGTCTCTCCTCCATAGTGACCACTACTCTTACTCTCTCTCCTCCATAGTGACCACTACTCTTACTCTCTCTCCTCCATAGTGACCACTACTCTTACTCTCTCTCCTCCATAGTGACCACTACTCTTACTTTCTCTCCTCCATAGTGACCACTACTCTTACTCTCTCTCCTCCATAGTGACCACTACTCTTACTTTCTCTCCTCCATAGTGACCACTACTCTTACTCTCTCTCCTCCATAGTGACCACTACTCTTACTCTCTCTCCTCCATAGTGACCACTACTCTTACATTCTCTCCTCCATAGTGACCACTACTCTTACTCTCTCTCCTCCATAGTGACCACTACTCTTACTCTCTCTCCTCCATAGTGACCACTACTCTTACTTTCTCTCCTCCATAGTGACCACTACTCTTACTCTCTCTCCTCCATAGTGACCACTACTCTTACTTTCTCTCCTCCATAGTGACCACTACTCTTACTCTCTCTCCTCCATAGTGACCACTACTCTTACTCTCTCTCCTCCATAGTGACCACTACTCTTACTTTCTCTCCTCCATAGTGACCACTACTCTTACTCTCTCTCCTCCATAGTGACCACTACTCTTACTTTCTCTCCTCCATAGTGAACACTACTCTTACTCTCTCTCCTCCATAGTGACCACTACTCTTACTCTCTCTCCTCCATAGTGACCACTACTCTTACTCTCTCTCCTCCATAGTGACCACTACTCTTACTGTCTTTCCTCCATAGTGACCACTACTCTTACTCTCTCCCCTCCATAGTGACCACTACTCTTACACTCTCTCCTCCATAGTGACCACTCCTCTTACTCTCTCTCCTCCATAGTGACCACTCATCTTACTCTCTCTCCTCCATAGTAACCACTACTCTTACTTTCTCTCCTCCATAGTGACCACTACTCTTACTGTCTCTCCTCCATAGTGACCACTACTCTTACTCTCTCTCCTCCATAGTGACCACTACTCTTACTCTCTCTCCTCCATAGTGACCACTACTCTTACTCTCTCTCCTCCATAGTGACCACTACTCTTACTTTCTCTCCTCCATAGTGACCACTACTCTTACTCTCTCTCCTCCATAGTGACCACTACTCTTACTTTCTCTCCTCCATAGTGACCACTACTCTTACTCTCTCTCTCCATAGTGACCACTACTCTTACTCTCTCTCCTCCATAGTGACCACTACTCTTACTTTCTCTCCTCCATAGTGACCACTACTCTTACTCTCTCTCCTCCATAGTGACCACTACTCTTACTCTCTCTCCTCCATAGTGACCACTACTCTTACTTTCTCTCCTCCATAGTGACCACTACTCTTACTCTCTCTCCTCCATAGTGACCACTACTCTTACTTTCTCTCCTCCATAGTGACCACTACTCTTACTCTCTCTCCTCCATAGTGACCACTACTCTTACTCTCTCTCCTCCATAGTGACCACTACTCTTACTGTCTTTCCTCCATAGTGACCACTACTCTTACTCTCTCCCCTCCATAGTGACCACTACTCTTACACTCTCTCCTCCATAGTGACCACTACTCTTACTGTCTTTCCTCCATAGTGACCACTACTCTTACTCTCTCTCCTCCATAGTGACCACTACTCTTACTCTCTCTCCTCCATAGTGACCACTACTCTTACTGTCTTTCCTCCATAGTGACCACTACTCTTACTCTCTCCCCTCCATAGTGACCACTACTCTTACTTTCTCTCCTCCATAGTGACCACTACTCTTACTGTCTCTCCTCCATAGTGACCACTACTCTTACTCTCTCTCCTCCATAGTGACCACTACTCTTACTCTCTCTCCTCCATAGTGACCACTACTCTTACTCTCTCTCCTCCATAGTGACCACTACTCTTACTTTCTCTCCTCCATAGTGACCACTACTCTTACTCTCTCTCCTCCATAGTGACCACTACTCTTACTTTCTCTCCTCCATAGTGACCACTACTCTTACTCTCTCTCCTCCATAGTGACCACTACTCTTACTCTCTCTCCTCCATAGTGACCACTACTCTTACTTTCTCTCCTCCATAGTGACCACTACTCTTACTCTCTCTCCTCCATAGTGACCACTACTCTTACTCTCTCTCCTCCATAGTGACCACTACTCTTACTTTCTCTCCTCCATAGTGACCTCTACTCTTACTCTCTCTCCTCCATAGTGACCACTACTCTTACTTTCTCTCCTCCATAGTGACCACTACTCTTACTCTCTCTCCTCCATAGTGACCACTACTCTTACTCTCTCTCCTCCATAGTGACCACTACTCTTACTGTCTTTCCTCCATAGTGACCACTACTCTTACTCTCTCCCCTCCATAGTGACCACTCCTCTTACTCTCTCTCCTCCATAGTGACCACTCCTCTTACTCTCTCTCCTCCATAGTGACCACTACTCTTACTCTCTCTCCTCCATAGTGACCACTACTCTTACTTTCTCTCCTCCATAGTGACCACTACTCTTACTCTCTCTCCTCCATAGTGACCACTACTCTTACTTTCTCTCCTCCATAGTGACCACTACTCTTACTCTCTCTCCTCCATAGTGACCACTACTCTTACTCTCTCTCCTCCATAGTGACCACTACTCTTACTGTCTTTCCTCCATAGTGACCACTACTCTTACTCTCTCCCCTCCATAGTGACCACTCCTCTTACTCTCTCTCCTCCATAGTGACCACTCCTCTTACTCTCTCCCCTCCATAGTGACCACTACTCTTACACTCTCTCCTCCATAGTGACCACTCCTCTTACTCTCTCTCCTCCATAGTGACCACTACTCTGTCTCCAGGCTCGAGTCACGCCCGGCGCTGTAACGACACAGAGAAGTCGTACTGTGTGAACGGTGGAGACTGTTATTTCATACACGGTATAAACCAACTATCATGCAAGTAAGTGAGGGGTCCTGTCCTCCTGCTGTGTCTGTCACTATGTGGCTTCAGCTGTGTGTTGTTCACCCTGTTAACCCAATCGCCAATCTCCTTCTCCAGACACTAAATGCCAAGTGTCATCACGTTCATTGTAAATTATCCTCTCAAGGATTAGTCTGGGTGCAACATTAAAGGCTTACCCGTTGATTGTAAACTCATTCTTCTTCTTCTCCCTTCACCCCTGTTTCTCTTGCTCTCGACAAACATTCATCTTTCCTCCATCTCTGATCTGTCCGCTTCTCGACATCTAGGTGTCTTTCCCTCCATCTATTTCTCCTTCTTTCTCTTGCTCTCTCTCCCTCTCTTTCCCTATCCCTCTAATATATCTCCAGCTCGTTGTACGAATGGCTGCATGCTGTTTAGCAATGTGTTAGCAAACAAGCAATACTAGAGATGAAAGACATGTACTTTTCCCAGGTGAACAAGGCCCCACAGACAGACAGTCTAAAATTGTTCCGTTTCATACTGTGACAGACAGCCTAACAAAATATCTTGAGGTGTTTGGGTGCTTGGCTGGCTGATACCCTAACCTACACAGAACACTGTACTCTGTCAGGCTGTAGGAGGTAGACGTGTATCCAGTCATGTTGCCGGTGAATTAGGGGTTGTAAATAGTGCTTCCTGATCCTGAGTTGTGTGTCTGAGTTGTGTGCAGAGGGACAGAGTTAGAGTTATGTGTGACAGAGTAGAGAAACAAAGACAGAGTTAGAGTTATGTTGTGTTCTCTCTTAGCCTAGATGTCGGTCTGTTTAGAAGGATCAGCTCTGTTCTGAATGAACCAAGCAGACTAGCGCAGGCTATGGTGTGGCACTGCCATTGTATGCTCGAGGTTAGCAGCCCTCAGACAAATCCCATTCCCTCTTTAGCATCAGAGAGAAATGAAGGAATGCCATTTTATTTCATTCAGATGAAAGCTTTCTTTTAAAGAGATGTTTATATCTCTGTGGAGACTGTTTCCTTTTTATTTGTCTTGTTCACAGGGCTGACAAAAAGAGGGGAAGAAAGAGAGAGGGGGATGAGATAGAGAGATGGAGATAGTGAGAGGAAGAGAGAGAGAGGGGGGATGAGATAGAGAGATGGAGATAGTGAGAGGAAGAGAGAGGGGGGGTGAGATAGAGAGATGGAGATAGTGAGAGGAAGAGAGAGGGGGTGAGATAGAGAGATGGAGATAGTGAGAGGAAGAGAGAGAGAGGAGGGGATGAGATGGAGAGATGGAGATAGTGAGAGGAAGAGAGAGAGGGGGGTGAGATAGTGAGAGGAAGAGAGAGAGAGAGAGGGATGAGATAGAGAGATGGAGATAGTGAGAGGAAGAGAGAGGGGGTGAGATAGAGAGATGGAGATAGTGAGAGGAAGAGAGAGAGAGGGGATGAGATAGAGAGATGGAGATAGTGAGAGGAAGAGAGAGAGAGGAGGGGATGAGAGAGAGATGGAGATAGTGAGAGGAAGAGAGAGAGAGGAGGGGATGAGATCGAGAGATGGAGATAGTGAGAGGAAGAGAGAGGGGGTGAGATAGAGAGAGGAAGAGAGAGAGAGAGAGGGATGAGATCGAGAGATGGAGATAGTGAGAGGAAGAGAGAGGGGGGGTGAGATAGAGAGATGGAGATAGTGAGAGGAAGAGAGAGAGAGGGGATGAGATAGAGAGATGAAGATAGTGAGAGGAAGAGAGAGAGGGGGGATGAGATAGTGAGAGGAAGAGAGAGAGAGAGAGGGATGAGATTGAGAGATGGAGATAGTGAGAGGAAGAGAGAGAGAGAGAGGCGATGTCCTAGCATGGGCTTGCATGCTGCCTCAGTGTCTCTATTTATAACTGCATGGGAAATTGCTGAGTGGGCTCTTCTCTTCCAAGGAAGAGGTTCTTTCTTTAATTGATCCAAAATGCACAGTGAAGTTTTCTCTTTGGTACTATATGAGGGAAAAAATATATCCTGTACAGTTTTATGCATGTTATGAATATTCAGACCCTGTGAGACTAGTTCAATTGAATGCTGTTTTAGAGCATCAGGGATCAGCATATGTATGTGTTAGGGAGTATTATGCTGCCTGGACTCACACACTGTAGTTACAGTGTAGTTACATTATAGTTACAGTACGGTAAGTGTAAAAACTTGGACATCCCATGTATACTCCAATCCCCCACCTTTCTTTCCTAGATGTCTATGAGTCCTTCAGCAAAGGGGTGCTTCCTTGCAGACTATGCCTTTGCAGTTTTTTAAGCCCAAACTCTTTGAAAGTGCATCTCGGGAAACAAACCCTGTCAATCAGTAATCTGTAGTGGGTGTTTCTGCTGATATGCTTTTAGCTCCGACCCCTCCTGTTCCACCTCCCGCAGGTCCACATCTTCCAGCCTTTCACAGGTGATGATGTCATAGCGTGCAATGATGTCATAGCGATGATGCCATAGTAATGATGACATAGCAATGGCATAACGCTCTACCCTCTACCTCTGACAAATACTATTAGGCTGTGCTCTGTTTCTAACTCCATGTTCTCTGCTCTCTTGTGTCCCTCCCTCCCTATCTTTATCTCTCCTTCCCTTCCCTCCTCTCCTCCCTTTTTCCTCCCTCCCTCCTGCCTTCCTTCCTTTTTTGCTCTCTCCTGCCCTCCCTTTCTTCCTCCCTCACTCCCTCCCGCTCTCACTTTCTTTCTCCCTTCCTCCAACCTTTTCCTTCCCTCCATCCCTCCCTTTCTTGCTCTCTTCCTCCCTTCCTCTCTTGCTCTCTCCTTCCTTCCTTCCTTCCTTCCTTCCTTCCTTCCTTCCTTCCCTCCCTCCCTCTCTCCCTCCCTCCCTCCCTCCCTCCCTCCCTTGCTCTCTCCCTCCCTCCATTTCTCTCTACCTCCCTCCCTCCCTTACTCTCTCCCTCCCTCCCTCCTTTCCCTTATATGTACTTCCTCCTTCACCTCCTCTCCCTCCCCCTCTTCCTTTTTTCCCTCCCTCCCTCTTCTCCTTCTGTGGCTTGTTTCCCCCATCAGGTGTCCAAATGACTATACAGGTGATCGCTGTCAAAAATCCGTCATGGCAGGTTTCTACAGTATGTTCATTTCCTCCTGTCTGTCTGTCTGTCTGTCTGTCTGTCTGTCTGTCTGTCTGTCTGTCTGTCTGTCTGTCTGTCTGTCTGTCTGTCTTCCTCATTGGGACGCTGCTGCATGCTCTGGAGGGCGATACCTACCTGTGTGTGTGTGTGTGTGTGTGTGTGTGTGTGTGTGTGTGTGTGTGTGTGTGTGTGTGTGTGTGTGTGTGTGTGTGTGTGTGTGTGTGTGTGTGTGTGTGTGTGTGTGTGTGTGTGTGTGTGTGTGTGTGTGTGTGTGTGTGTGTGTGTGTGTGTGTTCAGTGGCTTGCAAGAGTATTCAACCCCCTTGGTATTTTTCCTATTTTGTTGCCTTACAACCTCGAATTAAAATAGATTTTTGGGGGGTTTGTATCATTTACATTTACACAGCATGCCTAACACTTTGAAGATGCAACATATTTTTTATTGTGAAACAAACAAGAAATATGACAAAAAATATAAAAAACTTGAACGTGCATAATTATTCACCCCCCTCCCCCCCAAAGTGAATACTTTGTAGAGACACCTTTTGCAGCAATTACTGCTGCAAGTCTCTTGGGGTATGTCTCTGTAAGGTTGGCACATCTAGCCACTGGGATTTTTGTCCATTCTTCAAGGCAAAACTGCTCCAGCTCCTTCAAGTTGTATGGGTTCCGCTGTTGTACAGCAATCTTTAAGTCATACCACAGATCCTCAATTCGATTGAGGTCTGGGCTTTGACTAGGCCATTCCAAGACATTTAAATGTTTCCCCTTAAACCACTCGAGTGTTGTTTAACAGTATGCTTAGGGTCATTGTCCTGCTGGAAGGGGAACCTCCGGCCCAGTCTAAAATCTCTGGAAGACTGAAACAGGTTTCCCTCAAGAATTTCCCTGTATTTAGTGCCATCCATCATTCCTTCTGTTCTGACCAGTTACCCAGTCCCTGCCGATTAAAAACAAAAGCATGATGCTGCCACCACCATGCTTCACTGTGGGGATGGTATTCTTGGGGTGATAAGAGGTTTTGGGTTTGCGCCAGACTTAGCGTTTTCCTTGATGGCCAAAAATGTTAGTCTCATCTGACCAGATTACCTTCTTCCAAATGTTTGGGGAGAATCCCACATGCGATTTTGGCGATCACCAAACGTGTTTGCTTATTTTTTTCTTTAAGCAATGGCTTTTTCCTGGCCACTCTTCCATAAAGCCCAGCTCAGTGGAGAATACGGCTTAAAGTGGTCCTATGGACAGATACTCCTCTCTCCGCTGTGGAGCTTTGCAGCTCCCTCGGGGTTATCTTTGATCTCTTTGTTGCCTCTGATTAATGCCTTCCTTGCCTGGTCTGTGAGTTTTGGTGGGCGGCCCCTCTCTTGTCAGGTTTGTTGTGGTGCCATATTCGTTCAATTTTTTAAATAATGGATTTAATGGTGCTCCGTGGGATGTTCAAAGTTTCAGATCATTTTTTTATAACCCAACCCGAACCCAACCCAATCTGTACTTCTCCACAACTTTGTCCCTGACCTGTTTGGAGAGCTCCTTGGTCTTCATGGTGCCGCTTGCTTGGTGGTGCTCCTTGCTTAGTGGTGTTGCAGACTCTAGGGCCTTTCAGAACAGGTGTATATATACTGAGATCATGTGACAGATCATGTGACACTTAGATTGCACACAGGTGGACTTTATTTAACTAATTATGTGACTTCTGAAGGTAATTGGCTGCACCAGATCTTATTTAGGGGTTTAATAGCAAAGGGGCTGAATACGTCTTTTGCTTTTTTAATTGTTTTTACATTTTATGAAACAAGCATTTTTTTCATTTCACTTCACCAATTTGGACTATTTTGTGTATGTCCATTACATGAAATCCAAATATTACAGGTTGTAATGCAACAAAATAGTAAAAATGCCAAGGGGATTAATATTTTTGCAAGGCACTGTATGTGCATGCCTTTGTGTCTATCCCTTCCTCTGTTGTCCATCGTGCTGGTCCTTTACACAGGGACTTAACCAGTAGACCCCTCATTAATAGACAGAGGTGCATGCAGAGAAACAGATAGCAGAGTTAACATATAGGTCTCTATGCATGTCCTCCTGATCATATGCTACACAGTAAGCTGCAGCAGAGATTGGATGATACATTGAATGGAATATACAGGGTTCACCTGATATGCAGCTTGGATGGCTTGATGCAATTCTTGATACGAAGACCGGTAGTTATCTGTGATGTTCTGACGAGATGTTAGTGAAGTAGCCAGTAGTTTTGCTGCAAATGGGCAACTGATAACCCATTGTCATAATGTTTCATCCAGAGAGCTCATCCTAAGACAGTTCTTATATTCAAATCATTAAAATTCTTGGTTTGTTTGCCCCATCAATGTCCTGTTTACCATGTTCAGGTAACTACAGTACTGGTCAAAAGTTTGGACACATCTACTCATTAAAGGGTTTTTATTTGTTTTTACTATTTTCTACATTGTAGAAAGTAATGAAGACATGAAAATATTAAATAACACACATGGAATCATGCAGTAAAAAAAAAAGTGTTATACAAATCAAAAAATATTTTATATTTCATATTCTTCCAAGTTGCCACCCTTTGCCATGATGACAGATTTGCACACTCTTGGCATTCTCTCAACCAGCTTCATGAGGTAGTCACCTGGAATGATTTTCAATTAACAGGTGTGGCTTGTTAAAAATTAATTTGTGGAATTTCTTTCCTTCTTGATGCATTTTAGCCAATCAGTTGTGTTGTGACAAGGTAGGGGTGGTATACAGAAAATAGCCCTATTTGGTAAAAGACCAAGTTCATATTATGGCAAGAACAGCTCAAATAATCAAAGAGAAACGACAGTTCATCAATACTTTAAGACATGAAGGTCAGTCAATCCAGAATTTCAGTCGCAAAAAAAGATCAAGCGCTATGATGAAACTGGCTAGAGGACTGTCACATGAGGACTGTCACAGGAAAGGAAGACCCAGAGTTACCTCTGCTGCAGAGGATAAGTTCATTAGAGTTACCAGACTCAAAAACTGCAGGCCAAAAAAATGCTTCACAGAGTTCAAGTAACAGACACATCTCAACATCAACTGTTCAAAGGAGACTCTGTGAATCAGGCCTCCATGGTCGAATTGCTGCCAAGAAACCACCACTAAAGGACATCATTAAGAAGAAAAGACTTGCTTGGGCCAAGAAACACGAGCAATGGACGTTAGAACCGTGGAAATCTGTCCTAATTGAGATTTTTGGTTCCAACCATCATGTCTTTGTGAGACGCAGAGTAGGTGAACGGATGATCTCGCATGTGTGGTCGTGCCTACCGTGAAGCATGGAGGAGGAGGTGTGATGGCGTGGGGGTGCTTTGCTGGTGACACTGTCTGTGATTTATTTTGAATTCAAGGCACACTTAACCAGCATGGCTACCACAGCATTCTGCAGCGATACGCCATCCCATTTGGTTTGCGCTTAGTGTGACTATCATTTGTTTTTCTACAGGACAATGACACAACACACCACCAGGCTGTGTAAGGGCTATTTGACCAAGAAGGAAAGTGCTGCATCAGATGACCTGGCCTCCACAATCACCCGACCTCAACCCAATTGAGATGGTTTGGGATGAGTTGGACCGCAAAGGGAAGGAAAAGCAGCCAAAAAGTGCTCAGCATATGTGGGAACTCCTTCAGACTGTTGGAAAAGCATTCCAGGTGAAGCTGGTTGAGAGAATCCCAAGAGTGTACGAAGCTGCCATCAAGGCAAAGGGTGGCTAC
The DNA here is from genome assembly GCF_023373465.1 of Oncorhynchus keta. NCBI lineage: Eukaryota > Metazoa > Chordata > Actinopteri > Salmoniformes > Salmonidae > Oncorhynchus > Oncorhynchus keta. The sequence goes on from NC_068424.1 coordinate 69,102,396, forward strand.
TTTGAAGAATCTAAAATATATTTTGATTTGTTTAAAAAAAATTGGTTACTACATGATTCCATATGTTATTTCATAGTTTTGATGTCTACAATGTAGAAAATAGCACAAATAAAGAAAAACCCTTGAATGAGTAGGTGTGTCCAAACTTTTGACTGGTACTCTATGTGAGTGTTTCCTTGCCACTAGTAGGCCACATAGATGAGAAGAGCACTTTGAACGGGTTTGTCATTGTTGGTTTAAGACTAGAGAACAGCTAATGGGGACTTGGAGCACAATATGAATATACAGTTAATTGCCAAAATAAAGGAAACACCAACATAAAGTGTCTTAATAGGGAGTTGGGCACCACGAGCCAGAATAGTTTCAATGCACCTTGGCATATATTCTACAAGTATCTTGTGTTGATGGTGGTGAAAAATGCTGTCAATTGGGTTGAGATCTGGTGACTGAGACGGCCATGGCGTATGGTTTACATCATTTTCATGCTCATCAACCCATTCAGTGACCACTCGTGCCCTGTGGATGGGGGCATTGTCATCCTATAGGAGCATAGCCATGGTAGCCAAAAATATTTTTTTATACATGACCCTGAGCATGATGGAATGTTAGGTGTATGCACCAATTTGTAAGTCGCTCTGGATAAGAGCGTCTGCTAAATGACTTAAATGTAATGTAAATGTAATTGCTTTATTAACTCAGGAACCACAGCTGTGGGGAAGCACCTGCTTTCAATATACTTTGTATCCCTCATTTACTCAACTGTTTCCTTTATTTTGGCAGTTCCCTGTACATACAGTATTGTATATATCTATATATGCATGCATAAATATGGTTAAAAAAACGTCTTTAAGCTATCATTGATGGCACGATTCACATCATACCAAGTTAAGAAACACACATATCTTACTAGTGCTATTGCTCATGCTGTGCTGATAGAAAACACCTTTGTCATATTTGATCCTAATAATTTCAGATGAAAGGTGTCAGAGCGATAAAGTGATATAACACAAGAAACAATAGGACACAATTACAACTTGTCATTAATCTGTCGACCTACAAAGCTGTTCCCATTTCTGTGCCAACCAACATCTACAATACTGTGTTTTTACGTTGGAAAGTAACACACTTTTTTCCTTTCTTTTTTCTTTGATTTTATCCACACAAAACAAAATATGTTTACCCCAGAAATGAAGTCTAGTAAATATGGCAGTAAGTGAAGTGGCTGTCTCTGTCTCTGCATGTCTCCTGCCTGCTTCCCTCTCTCTTTTATTAGTTATGCTTCTTTCTTTCCTTTTCTTTAGTTTCTGGGGTCACAGAGCCGCGGCTGTCCGCGTTGTCTGTCTGTTACTGGACGTGACACCTGCTAATCACGATTGTTATGTCACCGAAAGATTCCATACTAACCTCATGGTTTAGTATCTACTATCTATATATCTATGTTCCAATGTAGACGATCACTATCTGAAACTTTTTCTCTTTCCTTTTCATTGTGTCCAACTTTCTGCGTTGGCAGAGCATCTTGGAATTGAATTTATGGGTATGGAACAATTATTCATTTGAATGTATATTATTAATTTTAAGAGTTGCCAAGATCCTCTCACAGTCACACATTACTACTACCATCTCTCTAGAACCAGTAGCTCTTCTCTGATCTGTTGATCTGTCACTCGCCCGCTAACCTACCTGGTCCAAAGACACTTGTCCCTCTGCATGTATGCTAGCCCTCTCTCTCAGTTATAGAAAACCTAGAAACAATGCTTTGTAGTACACTCCAAAATATTACTGTAGAGAGGGAGATAGCAAAGCTGCAGACATGTTGATGCCCGAGAGGAACATATAAGTAGAAGATATTACAATGCAGGCACAATATCTTTACCTGAGTGAGGCAAAATTCATTTTAAATTGTGTACTTTTGAGTCAGAGAGACAAACTTGACAGAAATTCGCTGATGGTTATCAGTAACACCACACCTGAGAAAATAGCCCGTCTCATAAGACACACAGCTGTGGTAGGTCTACCATGACCCAGTTGATTGGCATTGAATCAGAGGCTCCTGTAAGTGATAGTGACCTAGCTCCTTCAGTAGCAGCCAACCACCAATCCCTTCCCCTATCAGTACCCTCTTCTGTGACACACATACAATGCTTGGCTAAGGCTCTCTATACAGCACCCCTTCCCCGACCTTTAGCACTAAAACCCCATCACCACCCCATTTTAGACCCCCACCTCCCCCCCACACACACACACACACACACACACACACACACACACACACACACACACACACACACACACACACACACACACACACACACACACACACACACACACACCTTCCCAGACAATCTTCCTCCACTATCTGGCCGTCGCCACCTTTCATCTTCCTTTGTCCACTCTTTCTTTCTTTCGTTCCCTCTCTCCCCATGTTCTGTTTGTTTTCCTCTGTCGTTGTGACTTATCTGCTGACAATGTTCCACCACAACGAGCCTTCTGCTCATTGGTCATTTAAATGCCATCAGAACACCTGACAGGGAGGTTTTCATAAAGCTTCACCATGACAACAGAGATTCACACTAGCTACACTTTTTAACTGACAAAAAAAGATCAGAAACCCACATTTAACCTTGAAAAATAATGATAACTCTCATGCAAAAGCTACAATATATTTCCCTTGTTAACATATGGGGATTGTGAGTTATCTGTGTTTTATATTTGTGCATTCTCTGGTTTAATTTAAAGGTGTTTATTTAGTTGGCGGTGAGTTTTATGAATATCCCCAAACCATTGTGGTGTTTTTGCTCTAAAATGCTTTTTTTCTTATGATTATCATCTGATTCCATCATACAGGCATGTGTCATTAGACCTCTTTGACATACATTCCATAGACATTGTGGTACATTTGTGCACGTAGGGAAAGCAGAGGAGGAATCCAGACCAACCACACATTGCAACATAAAGGTCTATGTAGGATGAGGCCTAGTTTCTGAGAGATTGTTTGAACTTGACATACAGTAAGCCTACAGAAGCAAACATTGCCAGTAAAAAAAAGAGTCTACTATTGTTGAACTGTTGCACTGTTACACACTTGTACATGTATGAAACAGGACAAATATAAGCACCACCCTGACTGAAACAGTCTATGTTGTGGCTAAGCCACTGTTAGCCTACGGGGTTGGTACCATCATGGTTAGTTTTTCTTTTGTCTAAGGTTAGCACTACTAAGCTGGAGGAGAAAGACGATTGGTTACTTTCAGGGAGGTTAGAGGTCAGAGGTTAGTGATGAGTATGGAGGGAAAGAGGAGGTGCTGAATTAGATTTTGTTTGATTATTTCCGTAGAGTAGCGCTCACACGTGTGTGTGTGTGTGTGTGTGTGTGTGTGTGTGTGTGTGTGTGTGTGTGTGTGTGTGTGTGTGTGTGTGTGTGTGTGTGTGTGTGTGTGTGTGTGTGTGTGTGTGTGTGTGTGTGTGTGTGTGTGTGTGTGTGTGTGTGTGTGTGTGTGTGTGTGTGTGGTTTGTTCACAGAGGCAGAGGAGCTGTACCAGCGGCGGGTGTTGACCATCACAGGCATCTGTGTGGCACTGTTGGTAGTGGGCATGGTCTGTGTGGTGGCATACTGCAAAACCAAGTACGTACTGGTACTGTACAGAGCCCACCCAGCCGGGCACAACTGGTTGAAATGATTTCAACCAGTTCCTCACAGAGCCCAGGAGGCATTCACTGACTGCCAGTGATCACAGCTACAATGTCACAGTCAGAAATTAAGCTTTTAAACTTCTTAGATGAGCTTTACTAACTAATTATATATATTTTTTAAATGTGTTAATGTTTGAAGCCGGATATTTCAATGACAGACAGAACAGAATTTGTAAAATGAGTGCATTCCTGTCAAACTGTAGTTTGTATTTATATACATTTTCTGATAAACTTTTTCTGTTCTTATCTACTATCTTCCTCAATATCTTCTAGAACAATAACACATTACACTTTTTCTTGCATATGTCCTACAGGAAACAGAGGAAGAAGATACATGGCCACCTGAACCAGAACGTCAACCAGAACCAGTGTGTGGAGCAGCCCAACCGCATGCTGGCTAACGGTCCCAACCACCCTGGGCCAGGGCCTGAAGAGATCCCCATGGTGGACGTGAGTCACTACAGCCCCGTACACACTCAGGTTGTACAACTGATGTACAATACATTTGACACAACGGTTGTGATACAATGGTTATTTCTGTTATACTACAGAGAGTTTGTCTGCATAAAAACACTTGCGGTGTCTCCACAACCGCTGTGTAAACACTTTTGCGCAGACGAACCTTCCTTTGGATCACAATTGTTTTGACAAATGCATTGTACACCAGTTGTACAAACTGAGTGTGTACAGGGCCTACAAGATACCACAGGCTCAGAAACAGAATTATTTTGATTGTAACGGGTGTTATAACACGTTCTTATTCCAGTTTGGCCGGAAGCCTGCCGACACAGCATATGTCTAGAGCCAGGACTGTCTGCAAGCCGTGGGAGAGAGAGACAGATTGCCATATCGCCCATACCTATACAGCTCCCACAATGCATATCTCTCTCTTCCTTTCACAGTACATCTCAAAGAACGCTCCTACCACAGAGTGTAGTATTATACAGCATGGACCAGAAGAAGCTGTAAACTACGCAGGAAGCCGAATGTCCACCAGATCCCACCACTCATCTACAGTCTCCCACAACTCCAGGTGCTGTAGTGGCATACACATACATAGACATACACACACACATAGACACACACACATAGACACACACACAAGCACAAGCACACACATACATAGACAGTACACACACAAGCACACACACGTCAGGACATTTCTGTTGCTCAGAAATTTCATAAAGCCCTCTCGTTATTTACTTCTATCTCTGTTTCTCTCTCTCCCCTCTCCCCGTAGACATGAGGAGCGGACGTGGAGTATAGAGAGGACAGACAGTATGAACTCAGACTGCCAGTCAGGGGCGCTCTCCTCATCAGTGGGCACCAGTAAATGCAGCAGCCCGACCTGCATGGAGGCACGGGCACGGAGGGCCGCCTACTGGGGCTGTTCTGAGGGAGCCAGCCTGCAGTATGGAGACTCCTACGACTCTCTGAGAGACTCACCTCACAGTGACAGGTGGGACGACTAGTATGAATGTTTGCCCACGATGTGTACTTGTATAAACTACAGAATGACTACTTGTCTACTGTCTCAGTTTTGGGCCTCTGAACTAGATTTAATACAGTTTTGTGTGTGTGTCTCTGTTTCCCCCCTCCCCTCCCCACAGGTACGTGTCAGCATTGACCACACCAGCCCGTCTGTCGCCCATTGAGTTCCACTACCCCCCACTGCCCCCCAAGTGCCCACCTTCCAAATCACATCCCCCAACACAGGCCACGCCCTCGCCCTGCCGCCTGCCGCCGCAGCCTACCAGCGGGATGACGACCAGCCCCTACTGAGATGCCCCCAGGTGACCATGACCCTGCCGCTACACTCACTAGCGACTACACACATGGCAGAAAGCAGGCCATTCATGAGCAGGCCATTCATGAGTCATATTTTCCACTTCCTTGTTGTTGTAAGTAGTGTATGATGTTGTTAGTTGTAGACTAGAGTATCTTGTGTGTGACGTTCTCTGCTTCTGTCCCTGCAGGATGGACGGTTGTACCGGCAACCCCGTCGCCCTCGCCAACCCTACCTGACAGAGAGCACGGGCAGCCTTCCATCCAGCCCCTATCATCTCCCTGACGACGAGGCCTATGAGACCACGCAGGAGTACGCCTCCTCCCGTGAACCAATCAGGAGCCGCCGGCGTCCGCGTCGGAACCGCCTCAATGGACATGTCTCCCAGCGTGCAATGGGCCTACGGGACAACAGCTCTCAGAGCTTCAGCCAATCAGAGGAGGAGGAGGAGGAAGAGGAGGGGCAAGGAGAGAGCACTCCTTTCCTCAGTATGCAGAACATGAACATGGAGCCGTGTGAACGTGGGTACCAATCATCTACCGCCCCTGCCCCGACCGCCGACATACGGACTCACCGGGCGCAGGGGCGGCCAAGCACCCGCAGCAACGGACACAGTAAAAGCTCCCAGTCGCGCTCCTCCAAAAATGACAACACACCCCTTTAAGACCCGCCCGCCTTGACCACTGACCTCTAACCCCTGACCCCGACCCCCCTGACCCACCTA